>NC_142013.1:108798054-108938054 GCF_049901735.1 Notechis scutatus
AACGGAGAATCCAGCCTCTTCTGGACCGCCAGGGTGGTGGTGGGGTGAATGAGAGGCTCCAATCGGTCCTCCTTGTCGGGCCGGGCCGATCTCCATCGCGGCTGGAAACAAGAAGGAAGAAGAAGAAGAAGAAGAAGAAGAAGAAGAAGAAGAAGAAGAAGAAGAAGAAGAAGAAGAAGAAGAAGAAGAAGAAGAGAGAGGAGGAGAGGAGAGGAGGAGGAAGAAGAAGAAGAAGAAGAAGAAGAAGAAGAAGAAGAAGAAGAAGAAGAAGAAGAAGAAGAGAAGAAGAAGAAGAAGAAGAAGAAGAGAGGAAAAGCGAGGGGGGCGCGCGCCGGGACGCGAGGAGGGAAAGCGCTCCTCGACGAGTCCAGGCGGCTCCGACGCCAATCCGAGCGCGGCGTGAGCAGAAGCGGAGCCGGGCAGAGGAGCCAGACCAGCCGCCGAGCGCACCTCCCCACCCCCCGACCCCGGGAACCGGGAGACCCCCGCCGGGGGAAATTCCCCCCCCACCCCGCGCTCCCTTGGCTAATTGAGCCTCCATTGGCTGGAGCACTCCCCCCTCCGGAGACATTTGCATAATTAGAGGCGGAGGAGGGCCATTTATTTCTCTCTCCTTTCCCTCCATCCTTCCCCCCCCCCTCCGCGGAGGAAGCCCCCTCCTCTTCCTCCTTCTCCCCTCCATCCTTTCCTTCCTTCCTTTTTTCCCCCTCCTCTCTCTCTCTTTTTTCTCTCTCTCTCTCCCTCTTCTTCTTCTTCTCCTTCTTTTTATTTAAAATAAACACCCCTTTCCTCCTCCCGGCCCCTCCCCACCGCGAAGAGGGTGGGGGGGAAGAACTCTCTCCAGGACCGCATTTTGGGATGCGCCGCCGAGGGAATGAGACGCGGCGCAGCTCGCCCTCAGCCCTCGAGTCCAGCTGGCGGCGAGGCAAGCAGAGCCGGCGGCTGGCTATGGGGCAGCGACCCAGCCCTGGGAGCAGAAGAGCCACCGGTCAGAGGACGCTGCCGGTACGCCGGGAGGGCAATCGGGGGCTCGGAGGAGGGAGGAGAGGAAGAGGAGAGGAAGGAGAGAGAGAGAGAGAGAGAGGGAGAAAGAGAGAGAGGAGGAGGAGTTGCGGGGGAGAGAAACCGGGTTCAAGGAGGCTGGGGTGCCCGCCGGGGTCGGGCGGCAATCGTGGGACGGTTTGAAAGCTGTCGCCAAGCCGAGATGGGGCGCAACGTGACCCAGGGAAGAGCAGCGGGGGGGAGGAGCGTCCTGGAGCTCCCCTAAAATTGGGAGGTGGAGGATGGGCAAAGAGATGGGGAAGGAAGGAAGGAAGGAAGGAAGGAAGGAAGGAAGGAAGGAAGGAAGGAAGAGGGGCGAAGAGAGGGAAAGAGAGAGCAGAGAGAAAGGAAGGAAGGAAAAGAGAGAGAGAAAGAAAAGAGGAAGGAAGGAAGGAAATGAGAGGAGAAGAGAGGGGAAGAGAGAGAGAGAGAGAGAGAGAGAGGAAGGAAGGAAAAGAGAGAGAGAAAGGAGAGAGTGGAAGGAAGGAAGGGAAGGAAGGAAGGAAAAGGAGAGAAGGAGAAGGAAGAGAGGGGGGAAAGAGAGAGGAGAGAGAGGAAGGAAGAGAGGAAAAGAGAGGGGAAGAGAGAAAGAAGAGAGAGTGGAAGGAAGGGAAGGGAAGAGAAGTAGGAAAGGAAGGAAGGAAAAGTGGAGTAGAAGAAGGAAGGAAAGGAAGAAGGGGAAAAGATGATAGAGAGGAAGAAAGGAAAAGGGGAAGAAAGGAAGACAGTGAGGAAGGAAGGAAGGAAGGAAGGAAGGAAGGAAGAAGAAGAAAGAAGGAAGAAAGAAAGAAAGAAAGAAAGAAAGAAAGAAAGAAAGAAAGAAAGAAAGAAAGAAAGAAAGAAAGAAAAAGCAACAGGAGTCTCCTGCTGCTATTACCCTGCTATTGGAGCCTTAGGATTAGGATTGTGCATGTTGCTGTCCTACATAATATCCTTGCTCAAGGTGGCCATCCACCTTGATGATGGGGGGGAATTGGAGCTGGGGGAGGGGCAGCCTAAAAAGTCCCAGTTTACCTGCAGCTTGAACCTCTGCCAATTGTTTTGGAAATAAGCCCTCACAGCCTTTGTTTCCAAGCAAAGAGTTACTGCAAAGGAGTTTGCCAGGTGCCTTTCGAAGTTGCCAAGGTCCACCTGCAAAAACTCCCAAGAGGAATCCAGTTAGGAAAGTTACACATGGATGGTAGATTTTGCTTTTGCTTTGTTTCTTTTGTAAGGGGGTAATCGCTTAAGAGAAGGGGGGGGGAATTGCACATCTGAAGAGGAATGGAGTTGTTGTAGGATTTCATATATATTTTTGCTTGCAGGGTTTGTTTTCAAGTTGTTGTTTTAATGATGCATTTGTTGACAATACATGTTAACAACCTAAGGATGGTCTTTCCTGTGTCTTTGTGTCTGGGATAATCTGCTTATCCTTTGACCAACAGGTTGATGTGTTTTAAGAAAAGAGGGAGGATTGACATTGGAAGTTAAAAAAAAAATTCTGCATCTTCCCTTTCCTCCATCCCCAGGATTATTCTTCCGAACGCCCCATGCACCATTTGTAAACTGGATCACTGATGGACACGCTTTGTAGGGATCTATTCCCCCTCTCTCCTCTTTTCAATGATTTCCTCTTAAGCAAGGCCTGGATTAAATAATGTAGGGTAAACCCGAGGGCATCCATCATTTCATGGGGAAGACTGGAGGCGCCCCAAGCAGATGACAGAAAGAAAGGATCCTTGTTGGCTAGGAGTCCCTTTTCCTGCCGTGTCTGTTGGGGATCTGGAAATGAAGGATCGGTGGCAGGCTGAATCTGAATTTGCAGAAAGACGCTTTTGGATGCGTGGAGTTGAGTGTGGAGAAGATGGCTGGCTTGATTGAAGCCAGACAGGGTTCTCTTGGGGTGAATAGGAGGGGGGATGGACATCTCTAAGGGGGTGGAGGAGTAATTCTTTCTACTAACAGTCTGTGCTTCTCTTTCTCCCCAGAACGTGTTCATCTTCCTGCTTTTCTTAGAACCGTTTAACTGCTTTGCAAGCTACAGTCGGGCCAGCGAACTCTTCTACAGCATCAATGAAGGACTCCCTGCTGGCTTCCTCATTGGGAATCTAGCCCAGGATTTACAGCTTCTGGGGACTGCAGAGGGAGAAGAAAAAGGAGAGCCGCTGAGGAAGCAGGAGACTGACCAATGGGGGGGAAGTCCTCTTTCCTTCAGTTTCGCCTCCCAAGGACTGGGAAGCCAATACATCAACCTGGACAATCAGACAGGTGTCCTGTGCACCTCAGCCCAGGAAATTGACCGAGAAACGCTCTGCTTGGAGGATAATGTTGGCTCCACGGTGGTTTCGTCTTCTTCCTCTTCTCCACTTCCATCCTTGGAGTCGTGCTTGCTTTTGCTAGATGTCCTGGTGTTGCCCCAGGAGTATTTCCGTCTGGTCAAAGTGAAGATTGCCATCCATGACATCAATGATAATGCCCCCTGGTTCCCTGTGCCACAGATACACCTCTCTGTGCCTGAAAATTCACCCATCAATACCCGGTTAGCCATTGAGCATCCAGCTGTGGACCCGGACATGGGCACCAATGGGGTGCAGACATACCAACTTCAACAAGATTATGGGGTTTTTACATTGGATGTGGAGGAGAATGAAAGTGGAGAGAGAACGCCTTATCTGATTGTCATGGGTGCCCTGGACAGGGAGAACACCGACCAATATGTTACTCTTATAATTGCAGAGGATGGTGGAATCCCACCACTGGTGGGTAGTGCCACCCTCACCATTGGTATCAGTGACATTAATGACAACTGTCCCCAGTTCAACGAGACTCAGATCAGCGTCACCATCTTTGGAAACTCTAGCACTGGGTTGCACATAGCTTCAGTCCATGCTGTGGATATTGATCACGGAATCAATGCCGAGATAACCTACTCCTACAGCCAAAAAGTTTCTTTTCTGTCCCGCACCCTCTTCCGTCTTAATGAAAGCACGGGGGTGATTAACTTGTTCAAGAGAATTAACGGTGACACACCTCTTCTGCATCGGCTGAGTGTGTTGGCCAACGGTCCGGGTTGCATCCCAGCGGTGATAACCGTGTTGGTTTCCATCATCAAAGTCACCATGAGACCTCCTGAAGTCATTCCTCGTTTTATAGCTAATGAAGCCGAGGGGGTGGTTTACTTGAGGGAGTTGGAACCCATCCACACCCCCATTGCTTTTTTTACGATCAAGGACCCCGACGAAAAATATAAAGTCGATTGCTATTTGGAAGGGGGTGGCCCTTTCCAGTTGACTCCTTATCAACCCTATCGCAATGAGTATCTTTTGGAGACTACCAAGACCTTGGATTATGAGATTCAGCAGTTGTACGAGATCTCAGTGGTCGCGTGGAATACAGAGGGATTTCATGTGAATAAAATCATCCAAGTGCAGATTCTGGATGATAACGACAACTCTCCCGTTTTCTCTCAAGCCTTGGTAGAATTATCGATCGAGGAAAACAATGCCCCCAATGCGTTTTTGACCAAGCTGCATGCCACGGATGCTGACAGTGGAGAAAGAGGCCAAGTGTCCTACTTCCTTGGGCCCGAGGCGCCTTCCTATTTTTCCTTAGACAAAGTTACAGGGATCCTTACTGTTTCTACCCAGCTGGATAGAGAAGAACGAGAGAAATACCGCTACACCGTCAGAGCTGTGGATTCTGGCGTACCGCCGCGAGAATCCATTGCCACCGTGACCCTCTCTGTATTGGATAAAAACGACAACAGCCCGCGATTTATCAACAAGGATTTCAGTTTCTTCGTACCAGAGAATTTCCCAGGCTTCGGTGAAATTGGAGTTATAAGCGTCACCGATGCAGATATCGGGCAAAATGGATGGGTAGCCCTTTCTGTAGTCAACAGAAGTGATATTTTTGTGATCGACACTGGCAAAGGTGTGTTGAGAGCCAAGGTCTCCCTCGACAGGGAACAGCAGAGCTCCTACATCTTGTGGGTTGAAGCGGTGGATGGGGGCGATCCGCCTTTGTCCTCGACTGCAAAAATCACCATCCTGTTACTTGACATAAATGATAACCCCCCCTTGGTTTTGTTCCCCCAGTCTAACATGTCTTACCTTCTAGTCCTCCCTTCCACTTTGCCGGGATCTCCCATCACAGAAGTCTACGCTATAGACAACGACACCGGCATGAACGCAGTTATCGCCTACAGCATTATCGGGAGAAGAGGACCTCGGCCAGAGTCCTTCAAGATTGACCCCAAAACAGGCAACATCACCTTGGAAGAGTCCCTCATGCAAAACGATTATGGCCTGTATCGCCTTCTGGTGAAGGTTAGCGACCACGGCTATCCAGAACCTTTGCACTCCACCGTCATGGTGAACCTCTTTGTCAACGACACCGTGAGCAATGAGAGCTACATCGAAAGTCTCCTGAGGAAAGAGTCAGACATCAACATCGAGGAGAAGGAACCCCAAATTTCTATAGAGCCCACCCACAGGAGGGCCGAGGCCATATCCTGCATGCCTACTTTGGTAACCCTCTCCATAATAAGCTTGACTTCCATCAGCCTGGTGACAGGTATGGGGATTTATATTTGCCTACGGAAGGGGAAAAAATACCACAGAGGGGATGAGGGTTTGGAAGTGCAAATTCCATTAAATGGGAGAATTGACCTGCATCGACTGGAGAAGAAACAGGTGGAAATTTCCAATATCTGATGGGTTTTTTTCACAGACCCTATAGACTCACACCAAAAAAAACAAACAAACAGTGATCTATCTTCTTTCCTATAAACTCTGGAGTGGGTTTTCAACAGCGGGTGTGATGAAAGACCCCTGGTTTATAACATAACTTGTAAACAGATGTTTATAGGTTTTTAAGAAAAAAATAATAATACGAAAGAAAAGAAAAAGAGAAATTCATTGTACAGTTTTTTTTTAAAAAAGGCAAACAAACAAAAAGCTAGTGGACTGACTGTATAGATCTGTCACCTGCATTCTTGATAAACCCAGTCAGTACGCATAAAATCAAAGGTAAGACGACTTCCTTCCTTCATTCATTTATTTTTATTTTATTTTTTTACCCACAAGGGGGCATTATCACCCATTCTTACAAATCTTGAAAACTGTGGAAGAGAAAAATAAAAAGGTACATTTTCAAAGATAGATCGTCTTGGCCCACCCTCTGCAGAGAGAAAAGAAAGTATGCGTTTGGAGTGTAATGCATACATATTCCATTGTTACGTGTGTGAAATTGTCAAGGGGAGGGAAAAAACGCACAGGTAAATCAGAGAAAAAGTTTTTTGTTAGTTCAGTCAAGCTTCCATAGAATTTCTTGGAAGTCCCTGTCGGAAGGTGAGCTTGTGTTGAGAAGTAAAATGTTCACTTCTTTTGTCACCGCAGACAACTAGTAAAATTACTGTGGTGGCTGATCCATTATCCCAAAATGTTTTGATCAATATTTCATGGAAACGGTTTCTATCCATAGGCGCATGGGACAGAGAAAGCGGTTGTGTTAGCTGATTTCCTGCCTAGTCCTTTTGTTAGAACTTAGCAGCAATAGCACTTAGACTTATATACTGCTTCACAGTACTTTGTAACCCTCTCTAAGTAGTTTACAGAGCCAGCATATTGCCCCCATCAATCTGGGTCCTCATTTTACCAACTCGGGAGGGTGGAAGGCTGAGTTGACCCTGAGCTGGGGAGAATCGAACTGCTGGCAATCAGCAGTCACCAAAATTAGCCTGCAATACTGCATTCTAACCACTGCACCACCGTGGCTCTGTCATTGATAGACAATCTCCCCAACTGCCTTGGTTTGCTTTAGAAAGAGGCATAAGTGTATGTAGGGATTGTAGTGCGGTGGCCTAGATGTGGGCCTCTTGCCTCACAATCAGGAAGCTGTGAGTTCAATCCTAGGTAGAGGCAGATATTTCTCTCTCTGGGCACAATGAGAATATATTTTCTGGGGGAAGAAAAAAACCCCCATTGGCGACAGGAAGGGCATCCGGCCAGTAAACCCTAGGCTCCATTCAATTGCCCCACCCCGCAAAGGATTATGGGTCATTAAAAGGAGATGATAAGCGTATGTAGGGATTCTGTCCCCTGGGTCCCCCCCAAAACGCAATCAACTCAATCCTCCATATATCTGTTCCATGAGTGGGGTTTTTTTTTTCTACCAGAAGGAAGAATATGTAGGGCTGTAAATGCAGCATCACAAGGAAAGGCAAGGAAAGGTTGAAAGTCCAGCTGCATTGATGGATGCCCCACTCCATGAAAATAGCGGAAGTTAATACGAACCCCAGGAGTGAATATCTCCACAAGAGGAAATTACTGCACAAGAGTGCAGCTCCTTCCGTTCCAAAATAATTTAGGTTCCTTTGGCTATGAGTTGGATTTTTGAATTTCTCCTTCCAGGATTGGTAAGCAGCAATCCATGACTTTGGTTTTGGGGATTATGTTTTTGGAGAATGGAGCTGCTGTTCGATCTTGCCGATCGCTCCTACATATCAGTAGGAACATGCAAAGGAGAAAGTTGGGCTGCTGTTTTGACTTTTTTTTTTTAACAATACACACCTGGCAGATGTCCTAAGAGTTCAAACAAATCCATGGAAAATATATGCAATATATATATATGTGTGTGTGTGTGTGTGTGTGTGTGTGTATGTGTGCGTGTGTGTGTGTGTGTGTATATATATATATGTATATGTATATGTATATGTATATATATATATATGTATATGTATATGTATATGTATATATGTGTGTGTGTGTGTATACATGTGTATATATATATATATATATATGTATACACACACACATACACACACACACACACACACACATATACACACACATGAGAAAATTTGAAAGAAGGTCATTTTGTTTGTTTGCAGAGACTGTTATTTATTGACTTTTTAAAAAAATTCTCTGGGCTTTGTGTGAAAGATCAGTGTCTAATTACTGCCATTTCTGGCTGCCATCCTTTTCATTAACTTTGCGTTCTGGATTACACCCAAAATCACACACACCCCTGCCACCCTTAAAATTGGTGCAATATTTCCCAGGCATTTAATCACCTTTAACTCTCTGCAGCTAAAATGCAACAAGGTTATCAGCAATGCACACCTTCAATATGGATTTTTTTAAAAAGAGTTGGGGGAAGGAGGAAAAAAAAAACTTTTATTGTGTCGTGAGCCTGCATCAATTTTATGGGTATGAAACAAGGCATAGGGGTGTTGTTATGCATAAAATGGACATTCCTTCTTTTTTCTTGAGCTCTGACAATAACGTCTGTACTGTACCAAAAGTGTTTATATGTCTGGAAATAAAGAAAAACTCTCTATTTTCATAATTTTCTAAAATTGGTGAGCATTTTCTGAAGCTCTGATGATCTCTCTCGGTTTCATTTTTTTTTCCCGCCTGGGTCAGGATATTTTGAAATATGTGGAATATCACAAATAGGAATCCAATCTACATTTTTAATCCACTTGAACTGGGATAAAGAAAGTGTTGCAGCTTGGAGCATGTAGGAAGTATAGAAAGGTAAATAAAGGTTAGAATGATTTACAGTGCTTAATAGATTTGCCAGCTCCCTCAATATACTACGTTCTTACTTACTAGAGTCCTGCATGTATAATCATATGAATAAATTTTCTGACCCAGCTCCTAATCACGACAAACCCTCCGTAGTTAAATACATTTTCCCTTTATTAGGAGCGCCAGTAGTCCCGACCTGTCTGTCTCACACAAAAGGCTAACAAAACATTGTCTGTCACATCTATTCATCTCTGCCCCCTGCCTTTTATCCCCAGAGCTAGGGTGGGGCTTTGCTAACAGCGGTGGCTCTTCTGTCCCAAGGACTGGCCCATAGATTTCCACTGCTCTCCTCTCCTCTGCCTTCTGCGCATCCGTGCATCAGGAACTGGACCCAGCTGTTCCTCCTATTCCTCATCAGCCACCTCTAGACCTGAGAGCTGTTGACTATCTGAGGACTAACAAATGGCCCAGGCTCTGCCTCTGTCTCTATCTCTGACAGCTGCATTCCCTGTTCCCCCTCAGAGCTCTCAGGTTGCCTTGACTCCCACGGCTCCTCCTCATCTGATTTGGCTGCTGGAGGGGCCGGCAGCCAACAAGCCACAACAATAAGAGAGAAAGAGATGATCATTTAAAAAAATAGGAAATATAAATAAATAAATGCAATAAGTCAAGTACAGTATATCAATGACAACAGCAATTTTTTTTTAAATAATGAAAATAATAGCCATTCGCAAGTGACAGTTATTAACCCACAAGATATTTCTGATCATGCACAGGTATCCCTCAACTTGCAACCATTAATCAGGATGAGAACTTCCATCGGTAAGGGATGTGGCCATGAAGTGATTTGCACCCAATGTTATGATTTTGCTTGCAGTCATTAAGCATAGCATCTCTGTATTTAATTGAGTCACACAGACATCAAGTTAACTTTGCCTGTGGGGAGGTTTCAAATGGTAAACCATGTCACCTTGGGATGCTGCTGTCAGGCATGTTAGTTGGCCAGCGCCTAAATTTTGATCATAGGGTTGCAGAGAAGCTGCAATTGTCATAACTGCAAGGATTGGTTGGAAGTTACTTTTTCCAGTGTGGTCATAATTTTGAAGGGTTCTTAAATGAATGACCATAAGTTGAGAATTATGTGTAGATTTGGAAACTCTGGACTGACTGAACTGTTCAAATAACAGGAGTAGAGTAGAGTAGAGTAGAGTAGAGTAGTAGAGTAGAGTAGAGTAGAGTAGAGTAGAGTAGAGTAGGAATGGAGAGGAGAGGAGAGGAGAGGAGAGGAGGAGAGAGGAGAGAGAGAGAGAGAGAAGAGAGAGAAGAGAGAAGAGAAGAGAAGAGAAGAGAAGAAACCTTGTAAGTCATCTAGTCCAACCTCCCATCCAAGCAGGAGACCCTATACCATTCTGACAGATGGCAGGCCAGTGTCCTCTTGAAAGCTTCAAGTGATAAAGCTCCCACAAGCTGGTCCACTGGTTGATTGTTCTCACTATCAGAAAATTTCTCCTTATGTCCAAGTTGAATCTCTCCTTGATCAGTTTCCATCCATTGTTCCTTGTCTGGCCTTCAGGTGCTTTGGAAGATAGATTGACCCCCTCCTCTCTGTGGCAGTCCCTCAAATATTGGAAGACCGCTATCATGTCTCCCCTGGTCCTTCTCTTTACTAGACTAACCAAGCCCAGTTCCCGCAACCGTTCGTTGTATGTTTTAACCTCCAGTCTCCTAATCATCCTGGTTGCTCTTCTCTGCACTCTTTCTAGAGTCTCAACATCTTTTTAACAGTGTGGTGACTGCAACTGGGTGCAGTATTCTATGTGTGGCCTTTATAGGATAGTATTAGTACCTCATGGGATCTTGATTGAATCCCTCTATTAATGCAACTTTTCCTCCTTGTCTTTTAGCCTGTGATGTTTCTGTCTGCAAGTCCCTATTTTCAGTTGCAAGTAGCAAATAATGAGCAATTTGGTATCTCAATCTGGGTTATATTGCTGGCAGGACTCCGGAGGGAAATCATTTGTGGGCCAGGCCCTCTTTTTTGATGCAAAACTTGTGATATTCATTGATTAGAAAAGAGATACGCATTAGAAAGGCTCCGGTACTTTCTGCATTCGTTAATTTCACCTATGTCATATCCAGATAGGGTTTGTTCCGTGTATGTTGTCTGACTTTGCAGTTCATTAGTTATCAGTGATAAAGACAATTCAATCTTTTATTTATTTGTATCTCACCTTTATTATTTTTGCAAATAACTCACACCTCCTCCTATTTTCCCCACAACAACAATTATGTGAGGTGTGAATAAAGGTTCAATCATCCAGGCCAAAAATATCTTAAAAGGTTAAATAATGGCACCTGGACCAAAATGTATTAATTATGTGAGGGTGAGTTGGGGCTGGGAACGACTGGTCCAAAGTCATCCAACTGGCTTTCATGGTTCAGGCAGGATTTGAACTCATAATCTCCCGCTATCTAATCTGGTGCCATAATCGCTAGACCATACTATCTCTTAGATTGCTCATGATGTATAAAGTTTATCTACACTCTAGCAATTAATGTTAATTTATAATGTTAATAAATGTGATTGCTGAGTGGAACTTTCTCTAACTCCAACAATATACCACCAACACATTCAAATAGGATAAAGGAATTTTTCTGCATCTTGACCGGCTTCTAATTGATCGCTCATGGAAGCTGGCCTTTATATATAGCTAACTGTATATATAATTCCCTATTCAGTAGCCCTAGGCTATTCCTTCTTCCTTTTTCCACATTCTTAAAGGGATAGCTGCTTTAAGAAGTTGCAGACAGATCATAAGAAGGCCTGTAGTTGAGAGAGATGTGTTTTGACTATAACCACATTCATTCTGAGCAAAAGCAGCAATTTAATTATGGATTTCCTGAATTATAAGCTTTATAAGTTCTGTTCCCTGGCTTTCCAAATGTTGCATAGTTTACATATTATTTGAGACCACAGAAATCTCTCTCCTTTTTTTTTTCTCTCCCTCCTTCCTGTCTATCTGTCTATCATCTATATCTACCTACCTACCTACCTACCTACCTACCTACCTATCTATCTATCTATCTATCTATCTATCTATGTTGTTGTTTTAATTGTTCCTGTCTTATTTCCATGTTGACTTCTATTAGTTAGATTCAGTCAATGGCTGAAATAAAAGTAATTCCACTGAAACGATAAACTGCAGGACTCAAAATGTTTCTCTGGAATACTCCCAAGTTGGCTGCATCAAGAAGGACACAACACTTTTAATGTTCCATGATCCACATGGACCAACGTTTGGAACATTTCATCAGACCTGTCAAAACTTGGAATAAGTCTCATGTTCCTCACCCCAGAGAGGTAGATGTGGTGGTAATCCATAATCACCGCTACCTATAAATAATCTTCAGATAAAAAGAGGGATTCAAGGATTTTGTGGTGGTTGTTTTTAAATTGGAAATGATTTCCAACTTTACAGTAATCTCTATAGCATTTATTTATTTGCAATCTGATTAGTCAGGCAAAGATCAACAGATATGCTACATTTCCCTGCTTGTTATTACTTTTTAGGACTGCATGAAGATGGATAAACAACTTTCAGGAAAACAGAAAGCCAGAATAAACTCTGTACCGATAGTTTTGCATTTCCTAGGGTGCCAATGCTGAATAAAGGCTAAACCTAACCTTGAAATCTCAGCACTGGGGGAAAAAAAGCACAGCACAAACAAATTGCTGTTAATCTTTGTACTATACTTTTACTTCATTCAGGAGCTATGCTTTATGCTTACAGATTTACAGCTAGTTTTACCTCAAGGGCAATTTCCTTCTCCCTCCAAAGGATACCTTCCATCTGAAAGAAAAATAATTAAAAGATCACCCGCCGCATCTTTTCGTCAAAAGATGGCGGCGCCTTGATGCGGTCCGGGCGCGGCGCAGCTGATGCCGGTCATAAAAAGGTTGGGGATCACTGCTCCAAAGGATACCTTCCATCTGAAAGAAAAATAATTAAAAGATCACCCGCATCTGTGGCTTTCTTGGTCTCGGAGAAAATTACGTCGGTAAACCACTCTTGCTAGCCACCAAAAATGAACCCATTGTCTCTCTGCTCCCTTGGGTCACTGTAGCAAGGTCTCTTTTGCAAATGAGAAGACTTTCCTTATTCTACATAATAGAACAGAATTCTTTATTGGCCAAGTATGATTGGACACACAAGGAATTTGTCTTGGTGCAAATGCTTTCAGTGTTCATAAAAGAAAAGATACATCCGTCAAGAGTCAAGAATCATCAGGTACAACACTTAATAATAGTCGTAGGGTACAAGAAGTAATCAAATTCATACTAGGAAACAGTCAATATAAATCATAAGGATACAAGTGACAAAGTTTCAATCATAGAGTCACAAGTGGGAGGGGATGGATGATAAGGAGTGATGAGAAGATTAATAGTAATAGTAGTGCAGACTTTGTAAATAGTTGGACATTGCTGAGGGAATTATTTGTTTAGCAGAGTGATAGTGTTTAGGAAAAAAACTGTCCTTGTGTCTAGTTGTTCTGGTGCAGAGTTCTATCGCATCGTTTTGAGGGCAGGAATTGAAACAGTTTATGTCCGGGATATGAGGGGTCTGTAGATATTTTAAATATTTTCCGGAAATACCAGAAGTGCCGAAACGGGCCTATTTTTCGGCCTCCAAAGGCTGCAGAGGCTTCCCTCGAGCCCCTGGGATGGCAAAAATGGCTTCTCCTAGAGTCCAGAGGCCCTCTGAAGGCTGAAATCGGACACTTCCAGTATTTCTGGAAAGGCCTGTTTTTCGGCTTCCCGAAGCTGCAGAGGCTTCCCTCGAGCCTCCAGGAGGGCAAAAAAGGCCTCAAACGGGCTGAAAATCTGCAGGGAGGTGTGTGCATGTGCAATGCAGGTAAGTTTGGCTGTGGCTCGTGTGCCTGCATGCCACCTGTCCCACACGTGCCGTAGATTTGCCATCACATCACTAAGCTATCCATGCCAGAATAGTGATGCCAGGTAGCAAAACACAGCATCCCCTCCACCTTTCCTTGAGCCTGCCAGGAGCTCACTGAATATATGTCCCTCAGTTGCGATGGATGATGATGTGAC
The DNA here is from genome assembly GCF_049901735.1 of Notechis scutatus. Classification (NCBI taxonomy): domain Eukaryota; kingdom Metazoa; phylum Chordata; class Lepidosauria; order Squamata; family Elapidae; genus Notechis; species Notechis scutatus. The sequence goes on from NC_142013.1 coordinate 108,811,720, forward strand.
GTCATCAACATGGATGTAATTCTGAACGTAAGAGAGAGAGAAAGCACTCTCTCTCAGCCAAGATTGTCTTGATCTAGCTCTGCATACAGAAAAGGAGGGAAATGGCCCTGGAACGTTGATATTGTAAAACCATGCTGGACAGCAGATTATTGGATGCTGAATTGATTTTCTGTCTGCACATATGAAACAGGAAAATCCTATGGAAAATCTCAGCAAAGTTTCCCTGCCCGAGAGGCTAAAACTGGAAACAAAGGTTTTCCACTGTCTACCAGAAATCTGTTCCTTTGCCTTATTCACATCTATGTTATCTCTTTGCACTCTGTACCAGCTAAGGGAAACTTGCCCCTCAGTTTTCTGTAGGGCTCCATGGGAATGTGTCCCCAATTCCATTTTCCAAGTAATCTCCCATTGATGTTACTCACATAAAGGTTACTAGTGCTGCCTATTTCGTACAGTGATGTTTTGACACGGAGTGGGGTGAAATAGAATGGAATGGAATGGATTGAATAGAGAATGGAATGGAATAAGGAATAGAATAGAATAGAATAGAATAGAATAGAATAGAATAGAATAGAATAGAATAGAATAGAATAGAATGGAATGGAATGGAATAGAATAGAGTAGAATAGAGCAGAGCAGAGCAGAGCAGAGCAGAGCAGAGCAGAGCAGAACAGAACAGAACAGAATAGAATAGAATAGAATAGAATACCCATGTTTCCCTGAAAATAAGACCTTGTATTATATATTTTTCCACCAAAAAAGGCACCAGGTCTTATGGGGGGGGTGAGATGTCATCCACTGACTCCCTTCACTTGTGTGCATCACCCCCCAGCCTCCTTTTTGCTCTCAGAGGCCTTCAGGAACTTCTTTAGCCAGCAAAGCCAATATGGCTTTCCTAAAGACCTCTCTAGCCAATAGCAGAGCTCCGGATCGATCTGGAGCTCTGTCATTGGCTACAGAGGCCTTCAGGAAAACCTTGCTGGTTCAGAAGAAATGGGACGACAAGGCAGGTGTCGAGGTGTGCGAGGTCTGGCTGCAACTGTCCAAAGGTAAGTAGTAGGACAGGTCCACCCCCACCCCTAGACTTGTGTACCCTGGAGTGGGCGGAGTCTTAATTAGGGTTTATTTGGGGGTAGGATTTATATTGGGCACATGTGTAAAAATGAAGCTAGGACTTGCTTTTGAGGTAGGTCTTATTTTGGGGGGAAAACACAATGGAATGGAATAGGAATAAGAATAGAATATGGAACAAGCTGGAACTGGAATAGAACTTAAACTTGAATAGAACTGGAACAGAATCAGAACCAGAACAGAATAACAGAGCTGAAAGGGATCTTGGAGGTCTTCTAGTCCAACCCCCTACTCAAGCAGGAGACCCTATACCATGTCAGATAAATGTCTGTCTAATCCCTTCTTAAAAACCTTCAGTGATGAAGCATCCACAACTTCTGGAGGCAAGTTGTTCTACTCATTAATTGTTCTGCTTTTCTCTTTAGTTCTAGATCAATTCTCTTCTTAATTTTAAACGTTATATTTGGTCTGACCAAATCACCATCTTATCTGCTGTATTCAAATGTTTTGCTATTGGAGAGCAGCAGCCCAGCTCCTTCCTCCTTCCTTGTTTCTAAAACACCTTGTGGAAGTGTCTTTGCTCAAATGGTTGTTAATCTTATTAGCTGACTTGGCACAAAAATAAACACTTCATTCATGAAATATCACACTGGCCAGTGAGCAGACGAAGAGCAAGTGAAGGTGCTTTTTGTCTGATGTAATTAAGAGCGACACAGAGAGAGAGAGAGAGACGATGCAAAATGAAATACAGTATCCCAGTGCAACATTTATCCTTACCAGATTCTCTAATAAAAAGAAGGGGGGAAAATGTACGTGTATGTGAGCAGCAGGGCTAGCTTTTAAACTGAGAAATGAAAAAGAAAATTGGCTCACAGCTCTGTGGCTGCTTGTCTATATGTTTGAACATCTCCCTGCCTATGTTCGGTAAATTGTTAGTTTACAGAAAAATTTATATTTTTATTCCAAAGACTGCCATGCTTGCATTGTGACAAAGCAGATGGAGAGAAGCTGCATGAAACCAAGTGTTGGATCAAGTCTGCATATTTGAAGGATGCCTTGATTAGAGCAAATCTCAGCATAGATTAACTCTTCACGTCTTGAATATAAATATGCAAGAGATTGTTGTCATCTCAGTTCCGAGATGAAATATATTTTTTCAATACACTATTCTGTCCAAACTTGGCATGAAAGATGTCAAAATCAGATGCAAACAACATATTAGTAGAATAGAGTACAGTAGAATGTAGCATAGGATAGGATAGGATAGGATAGGATAGGATAGAATAGAATAGAATAGAATAGAATAGAATAGAATAGAATAGAATAGAATAGAATAGAATAGAATAGAATAGAATTTTAACAGGTTTAGACCTAAATAAAATTCCTGTTCCTTTCCAAACTAAACCAGTTTTATTTTTATTCATTTCCAGCTGTTTCTTTACTGTATTTGTATTTCTCTGGCATTTATCCCCATGACTATTAGTATCCATATTAGCAAGGCTGGGCTAAGGAAAAGTGACTACTCTGAAACACGCCCAGTCAGTCCCCCCCCACCAAAAAAAAAATCTAAACTGGGTCTTTCCAACTGTTATTAAATATCTTAATTGCTAAACCACAATGGCACACTGGATTTTCTTCTTCAATTAATGTAAAGGATATTATTACTAATGGTTAAATTGCATTTACTATTCTTTTATAAACTATACTGGGCTGCTATAAACTAGGCAGAACAGAATATATATTAAATTTGAAGCATCTATGAGAAAATAATTCTGTGTGTGTGTGTGTGTGTGTGTGTGTGTGTGAGAGAGAGAGAGAGAGAGAGAGAGAGAGAGAGAGCAGAAGCAATAGCACTGAGACTTATATACCACTTTACAGTGCTTTATAGCCCTCTCTAAGTGGTTTTACAGAGTCAGCATCTTACCCCAACAATCTGGGTTCTCATTTTACCAATCTCGGAAGGGTGGAAGGCTGAGTCAACCTTGAGCCTGATGGGATTTGAACTGTCAATTTGCTGTCAGTTGGCAGTCAGCAGAAGTAGCCTGAGGTACTGTACTCTAACCACTGCACTGCAATGCACTGGAGGCTCATGAATAATTGAAGAATAATTATTAGGCTCTTGAAGAAGAAGAAGGCTCTTGAAGAATAATCCACATATGCTTAATATCAAAGAATATTGATTACAAACAGCACCAGGAATAGTCTATTGACCCCAATTCTTTACAGGCCTTCAGATCATCTCGGCCATTAGTAAAACATCCATGTCCTGGATCAACCCTTGTCTTTGAAAGACCTTGCTAGTTCCATGTGTGCGGGATGTGGCAAAGTGATTATTATCCCACTTGCAATGTTTACTCATACTTTGCCTGAGCTATTAAGGCAACCCAAGCAGAAATTTCTATTCTGGGCTTTCCAAAACACCTTCTCAGTCAAGTAATTAATTGCTCCCTGGAGGTGACGATCAGAATCGTCATATTTTTGGCATATGAGGGTAGGGGATGGACTTCTAGAAAAACTAATCTATCTGGCAAAAATTGGTGTGGGAGGAGAAGTTGGGAAAGCAGCAGGAAAAAATGGCAATATCACATTTATTGGAATGTCCTTGGAAGAACTGCAAGCTATTACCAACTTGGTTGAAGATGGCTAGTATTTGTAATCAAGACTGGACATTTCTCAGTGGTACCTAACTATATAATTACAGTAATCATTACTACCGGTATTACATCTACCCCAAAAAAGTAAGTAAAAGGCAAATGACTACCCTGCTATAGAGGGAAGCAATCAAGAACATAAGGAAAGGAAATCACTTGAGGAAAACTGGGGTGAGTAACTGCTGCAAAAAAAGTAGGACAATAGAAGGATGGATGAAGTTATAAGTAACACATCATTTTCTGGACATTCAAAATTCAGTGTAATTCACAGATGCTCATTTTGTGATTATCTCTTCACAAGAGAGCTGTCACTGGCACCTTTCTTAACAATAGCCCTCAATTTCAACATAGCACAGCATAAATCACACGTCTCTTATTTCAGAAGTTTGTGGGTCACTAATCAAGATAGCAACAGCTTCATTCGCTCAGTAATGAATGAGTTGGCCTTTTGCCCAGTGACATTTATCTCAGGTAAATCAAAGTTAGTGCTTATAACTAGAGACAAAGTTTTGGCCGTTTAGCCAAGCCACAGTGCCAATACCTTTAATAGGACAAATGATGATTAGATGAATGTATTAGCTTAGATCTGGAAAACACACAGCTTGGAACAAGAAAAGAAGCAAAGTGGGGGAAAAACATTATTGGGTTTGGCTACAAATGTTAGAAAATTTTTCATTCTATTTTAAAGTTGGTCAGGGTCAAGCAAATAATTGCTATGTTGGCAGCTTTGTCAAAAAAAAAAAAAAAAAAAACAAGATTTAACTCTAGGCTGGACTGTGAAGTTGAAAACCCTGGAAGAAAACACTGTCATTGCACACAAAGATAATTTTGCAGATCAGATGGGACAACTTGGCACAGTTGACTTGCCCCAGCTGATTTATCATGGCCAACTCGTCGCATGACAGTTCAATGAAGGATAACTCAAGAGAGAGCCAAGTAGAATTGCAGCTCATTGCAGCCTTGAGGACTTCTAACTTGAAAATGTTCAAACCTAAAGCATAACAAGGCCTGGTACAATTCAATGGTCCCCCTCTTGAGTTATTCCATGTTGAATTGTCCTATGATAAGTTGTCCCATGGCAACTTATGAGTTGACCATGGCAAGTTGACCACAACAAGTTGGCCATGGAGAATTGTCCCACAGCAAGTTGGCCAGGCTGAATCAGCCAGGGTTAAGTTGTCCTAGATCCTGCAGAGATTCACCTAAGAATCACATTAAGATTGAAGAAATCTTCAACATTCAGGTTCCTTACAAGTTGGTTATCTGGAAGAAATCAGAAAACAAATAATCCTTACCTGGCCTTCAGAGGTATCTTGATATTATGGCTCATAGCAATGTACAATGCAGTAATATACAATGTACAATGTACTAATATGGAATCTGCCACAGCTAACAATTTGCCCTTAAAACATATAGAAGAAAAACAATGCTTCACTTAGCAAAGGAGAAACTGTTTCTTCAGAGTCATGTAATAGGAACATTTCATAATTCCAACACTGAGATTTGTATAAGTGGAGGTTAAAATATTGGTAATGTGAAAAATTCAAGCCATTTCTATAATTACAAAATCATTCTATTCACCGAAACTTCCAGGTTTTTTCTTTAGTTTTGATCAAAAAGTTCCAAAAAAGTTTCCAAGTAGAAACAAATCTGAAAAACTTCTTTTCATTCTCATTGCAACAATCAATTTTGCCATCTCCGCCAACTCCATCCCCTTCACCATCCATATTTCTATTGTGGGAATGTGTGTGTCTTTCCATCTTTTCTGGTTTTTCTTTGAAGATATTTCACTTCTCGTCCAATAATCTTCTTCAGCTCTTCATCAAACTTGTTGAGCTGAAGAGGCTACTTGGATGAGACTTTTGAAAAAGCACCTTTGGGACAATCATGTCAGGATGACTGAAAATCTCCATAGACATTTCTATCTTTGTGTATATAAGATTCTCACTGCTGTCAATGTATATATATATTCTGACCCAAAACCTTTTCCAATAAGGCAAACAATAACTAAAGGGAACAGAAACCTTTTAATGAGTCTTATGAATCCCTGGTTAAAAGGCTGCTGCAAACTAATTAACTTTGATAAGCACAAACCTTACCAAAACTGTACGAGACTGCCAAGAATCACAGATAAGAAATATTTCACAACACAAGAGTCTTCAAATACCAACTTAAGATACTGTAATGTTCACGAGGCTGAGTTTCAAAACATCGTTGCTTCCTGCAAAGAACGTTCGCTTCACAGCTGCCTTTTATCTTCTTGAAGGAGGGGCCATTATCTTGCAGCCTTACTCCCAAGTCGCCCATGCTGTTGCAGCTGTTCTTTCCTGTGAGCAATTCTGCATGCATGCACACTTGGCACAGGCTCCTTGGGAACCTCCTCATTGCTGCTGCCAGCTCCCACAATCACTGAAGGCAGCAGTCCACTCCCTAATGGTCCTGGCCCCTCATCTGAGTCCTCGGTCTCCTCAGCCGTCTGCTCCTGCTGCCGGCTACCCACAACAATATAATAACAAAGTTCCAAACTTCCTTTCAAGCTCTTTGTCCATCAAGCCTTTAATACCTCATTTTGATCATTAGAGAATAAAGAATAATTGGTCCTTCAGCCAGTATCCTTCACTCTACTGTAAGCTTGGTTCTGTTTGAATATATATTTAGAATCCTTTCAGAGAAGCATTGAACTGTGCTCATGTATATGTCAGTGAACAAGACAGAAGTAGAGAAGAAGGATAACAAGGACCACTGAAAATGTTAACCATCTGTTAGTCAAGCAACCCAGGGGTGGGCTTCAAAACTTTTCAGCAATGGGTTCTCTGCCTGGTTTCTGGGTGAGCGTAGCCATGGTGAGCATTGCCTACTTGGCTTCCTGCACCATGGCGGGGGGGAGGGGGGCATTTTTGCCTTCTCCAGGCTCCGGAGGTTTTCCTCAAGCCTCTGGGAGGGTGAAAATGACTTCTTCCGGGTTCCGGAGGCTCTGTGGAGGCTGGAAATGGGCCCGTTTTCTGGCATTCCAGAGCCTCCAAAAGGCCCATTTTTTGCCCTCTTCCAGCCTCTGTGTGGGCCGTGCCCTTATCTTGTATCCAAAATGGACTGTGTGGAGACTCCTGGGTGGGGTGGCACATGGTGGAAGGGGAAGGGTGGGGTGGGAGGGGGCCAGCCAGGGGTGGGATTTTGAGGTTCTCCAAATTGGCTATAACATTAGCTATGGGGTCTCGTGAACCCATAGCAGCCCATCCCTGAAGCAACCCCTAAGTACCACTTGGTAACGGATGAAAACTTTACAGTATTTCCTGCAACAAATGTGGTGGATTTTTGGACTTTCCTAGTGTTGTAATTTTTGGTTCCCTGTTAATTTCTAGCACACTCTCTATTCCAACTCACAGATTTTATTTTTCTTTAACACAACAGAAAAAAAACAACATTCCAAATATTTACATGATCTCTGCCAAATGCCAATATTTTGACACTTTCCGCAGAAACATCAGAATTGTTAAAATGTGATTAGTGTCCCCAAATATCACCAGCCTGAAATAACCTAACAACCCCCCGCCCCCCCGCCATCGGTTTATAAACATTATAAACCAGGAAAGGATGATGTGGTGCAGCACTGAAAAATGACATTTCTTTGCTTTAATGTAAATCCCTCCAATATTTTCTCTTGTGCTGTGATATAGTTAAGGTCTTTTTTTTTTTTTTTGTTATTTAATTTCTCTCTGCCAGCTCCTGCCCAGTATCTGGAATGAAATGCCGAGCACACAAACATTGCAATGCTTATTTCATGCTTTGTGTCTGCCTAAAGCTTTAGACAGAGGATTTGCTGGTTTAGAAAAAAGTCATCAATATATTTTGCAATATAATTTTGAAACAACTGTTGGCTAAAACAAATATTTTGGGTTTTCTTAATGATTAAGAGCCTTTGTACACTAGGAAATTGGGAGACAGGAAGCAGAAGCTTCCAACATACAGTAAACGTCTAAAGAATTCCACACCACTGCTATTTTCTCAACTTCTTAATACTGAAAGACCTCCAGGTGACCAACAGTAGAATACCAACACTACATGGATTATTATTCTAAGGTAGGCAGCATACCAAAATGGATAGGTTCGATAATAGTGGGCAAAACACATATCCTTGGGGGATATAGATAGTACTGCAATGCACAAACAGCTATTCAGAGAGAATAACAGAATTGAAAGGGATCTTGTAGTCATCTAGTCCAACTCTCCAACAAGCAGGAGACCCTACATCATTTCTGATAGATGTTAGTCCACTTCTTAAAAGCTTCCAGTGATGAAGCTCCCACAACTTCTGAAGGCAAGCAATTGGTCAATTGTTCCCACTATCAGAAAACTTCTCCTTATTTCCAGGTTGAATCTCTCCTTGCTCAATTTCCATCCATTGTTCCTTGTCTGGCCTTCAGGTGCTTTAGAAAATAGCTTGACCCCCTCCTCTCTGTGGCAGCCCCTCAAATATTGCAACATTGCTATCATGTCATGTTCTGGAGAACCGGTAATGGAAATTTTGAGTAGTTCTGAGAACCGGAAAATGCCACCTTTGACTGGAGATTTTACAGTATCCTTCTTCATCCCACCAACCCACACCCACAGAACCGGTAGTAAAAAAAAATGAATCCCACCACTGATGTCTCCCCTGGTCCTTCTCTTCACTAGACTAGCCATTCCCAATTCCTGCAACCGCTCATCATAAGTTCTAGCCTCCATTCCATAATCAGCTTGATTGCTCTTCTACGCGCTGTTTCTAGAGTCTCAACATCTTTTTTATAGTGTGGTGACCAAAACTGGATGCAGTATTCTAGGCGTGGTCCTACTAAGGCTTTATAGAGTGGTATTCCTACCTCACATAATCTTGATTGAATCCCTCTGTTAATGCAATTTAGGATTGCATTGGCTTTTTTGGCTGCCATCACACTGTTAACTCATATTTAATTGGTTGTCCAGAAAGACTCCCAGATCCCTCTCACAGTGGCTGCTATTAAGCCACTATTCACCCAATCTATATGTGTACTTTTGGTTCTTGTTGCCTAAGTGTAAAACTTTACTTTATCTCTACATTGAACTGTAGGAATTGCATTTGCAGGGTGCCATTTATATTCATTTTGTATGAGTCGACACAATAAAAAAATAATAAAAATCAGTCAAAAGTGCAGCTGTCCACAATCCCTTGTTGGTGCAAGAAAGAGAAAACCAGTAAAGCACACAGTGATGACCTATCTAGCAACACACAATCAGCAGGAGCCATTTGTCTTTCCCAGTTCAAATTGACCTTCTACGCAGCACGTAGAATAGACTATTTTCTTATGGTTGCTTAAAAAAGGCTGGACAAACACGAGGAAATTTTCCAGACAGGCATGATAGGGGCAGATAACTCTGCAGAACCTCTGTTTTCTCCTACACTTGGAGACCATGTCACGGTGGATTTCAGTGTCCAATGACTTTAAGGAAAAGAAAATGTCTTCAACAGCCTGTGAAGTTATAGCAGTGCATCAGAGATCGGCAGATGTCAACCTCTGACCAAGCAAATAATGAAGATAGCATGTGTGATTATATTCCATGGCAAAAAAAAACTGGATCAGGAGAAGACGAATGTTATATCAAAGCTTGAAGAGTTAATATTATCTTCAGATATCTATCTTCAGATAGACAATATCTAGGAATCACCACATCATGGGGCATGGCAGGAAAAAAAAGAGGGTTATAGGACCTGGTTGTACCAACGTTAGGAGAACCATCCCTTGCTCTCTCTTTTTTTACACCATCTTTTTTTAATTCTTTCCAGGAAAGTATCTGTTTTCTCGTTTACCAAACTTACAATTCATTACATGAATCTGTGCATAGTACCCACTTCAGTGCAATGTGAAGGACTCTATTTCCTTTCCTCTGGACATCTTCAGAGCTGCAACTCTATGCCTGGCGAATTTTATCAGGTAATCCCCAAAGTTCAACATGGGAGCCTTACAGCTGAATTGTCCTACCATATTTTTTGCTCCATCAGACACACTTTTTGGCTCCCAAAAGTGAGTGGAAATGTCTGTGCATGTTACGGAGCAAATATTGCTGAAGCCCCACCCACCTGCTGACCCCGCCCTTTGGTTATTTTTGGCCTCCACACATTTTTGGATGTGTGGAGGTCATTTTCGACCTCCACACATCCCATTTTTGGCCTCAAAACACCATGTTTTGGCCTCCATGTGCCCCATTTTTGGCCTCTACACATCCTGTTTCAGCTTCTGTGTAAAGCCCCTTCCACCTGCTCATCCTCACCCTTCAGGCCAGCACAGAGCTTTCATGGAGGCCAAAAATGGGACATGCAGGGGCCAAAAATGGGGTGTGCAGAGGCTGAAAATGAGACAAGCGGAGGCCAAAAATGGAATGTGCTGAGTCCAAAAATGGGCACACAGAGGCCAAAAACGGCATGCAGAGGCCAAAAATTGGTCATGGGGAGGCCAAAAATGGGAGTGTGTCTTATGGTCAGGAGCATCTTATGGAGAGACAAATATGGCAATCCTCATTAGGTGACTTGCTTTCCATGCCCAGCCTCATGCCAGCAAGCTAGGCTTCTTACCTTTTAAAGTTAGAGAATACATTGAGATCATCATGGCTCTAAGACCTCTAATCATTCACTTGACCAGATAAAGCTGCATCCACAAATGCCAGCTATTCTGAGGGAAACTTTGGAGGGAACTAGCCACTAGAATGATTCAATTAGTCTTTCACCATTATACCCAGGTTAGACAACCAATTTACACATCAGGATCACCTTCACAAGAGTTTCCTCTGGCTTCACCCTGCCTAGGCATAGTTCATCCTCTTTTGATCTTAGCACACATGCTCATGCTACACCTCCCCAATGAGGCAGATGAGATAAACTGGTGGTGCACTTTTAACTAGGCCTTGGTTATTTTCTCTAGCATCCACCATTCACACATATTTTGCTATCCCACTCACTCACACATATACATAACTGTGGTTTAGTGCAGGGGTCTCCAACCATGGCAACTTCAAGACTTGTGGACTTCAACTCCAATAACTCCTCAGCCAGGAATTATGGGAGTTGAAGTCCACAAGTCTTAAAGTTGCCAAGGTTGGAGACCCCTGGTTTAGTGGGTTCATTAATATTTCCCCGCAACTCCCTTCACCCAAAATCCAGAATTGTCCCAATTAAGTCCAGCCACAAGTAGACCAATGCTAGTCCACAGAACAATGGCCAATGAGTCCACCTGAATGTTTCCCAATCCAAAATAAACCCACCAGGCAAAATTAAATCCACAATACAAGAGAGTTCACAAGTCCAGAAAAGTCCAGAGTTCACAAGCCACAATCCATGTCAAGGCATGGTGTCAATCCAAAACAAGGCAAGAATCACAACTTGCAGAAAACACACAGCTAGGAAATGAATGTGTTCTTCCCAGCATTACTTCCTTCTCTCTGCTGGGTAAATAGCCAGCTTCTGGTGCAGTCCATCAAGAAGGGCAAGGTTGCCTCCTCATGAGTAATCTGGCTGACCTTCCCTGCTCCTGCCTTTTCTCTGCCCTATGCAGTGGTGCGGTGCTGAGAGTTTGCAGGGGGTTGGGAGATCCTCTAGCTAAGATTCTGCACAGTTCGGGGAACCCCCAAATCTCACTCCTGGTTGGTCCTGCCCACCCCTCCCCTCCCAGGAGTCTCCACACACCCATTGTGGATGCAAGTAATTGCAGGGTGTGCATGGAGGCTCGGGGAGGGCAAAAAACGGGTCTCCCAGAAGTTCAGGGAGGCCAGAAATAGCCTTTCCCAACTTCCAGAGAGCCTCCAGAGTCTGGGGTGGCCATTTTGCCCTCTCGGAGACTCAAAGAAAGCCTCCAGAGCCCGAGGAGGGCAAAACACTCCCCCAAACATTGTGCATTAGGTTGACTAGGCCACACCCATCATGGCTACACTCACCCAGCAACCAGGCAGAGAACCCCTTGCTAAAAATTTTGAAGCCCACCCCTGGCGTATGTGTTCTTGGATCAATGTGAAAGGCAGTTCCTCTTCCTCGTCACAGACTGGCTGTAGCTGCATGCTATCTGCACCTGAAGCTTGAGGGCTGTGTTTGAGCCACAAATGTTCATATATCTGACTCAATGGGATATCTTTTCTCTGTGGTATGACAGGTACACGAGAGATTTATAAACTGCTTATTCACTTATTTGACGAATAGCCACTCCTAATGTATTCAACAGTGGGGAACAACTTGGATCAATAAATACTCAGATTCAGACAGTGAAGAATGATTAACTCAGGCAAGGATCCATGTTCAGTGTTTACCCAGAAAGAGGAAGACCAGGCAATAATTCCGATGCACTGAAAAATGTATTAATTAATACTCGCACTCCGTTGACATAAGGCAAGCAATGTTTTTCACACTGAGAACATCCTCAGGGGTCACTTTCAATATCATTACCACATAACAGAATTGATATGGTAAAAATCTCAATCCATTTTTTTTTTTTACTATTAGTTTGGATTTTCAGTTTCTCAGAATGAAACGGAACATTAGCTCAAGTAGCAAAGGAATGAGAATTTGAAAGGATCCCTAAAGATTTCTAACTTCTCCCCAAACTGTTTTTTTTTAAGGATCCTAAAATATTAGGGAGATTATGAGATTATGAGAGGGGTATTCCAAAATTCAACAATGTGATAGTAAAATAATTTTAAAATAACTTTAAAGATATAAAAGTGGACAAAAACATGGGGCAAATTAAAGAATAAATAAAGAATAAAAAGAAGGCTGTGAAAATATTTACAGACCCCTCACATCCTGGACATAAACTATTTCAACTCCTACCCTCAGAACGACGCTATAGAGCTCTGCACACCAGAACAACTAGATACAAGAACAGTTTTTCCCTGAACACCATCATTCTGCTAAGCAAATAATTCCCTCAACACTGCCCAACTATTTACAAAGTCTGCATTACTATTGCTATTAATCTTCACCTCACTCCTTATCACCCATCCCCTCCCACTTGTGACTCTATGACTGTAACTTTGTTGCTTGTATCCTTACGATTTATATTGACTGTTTCTTAGTATGATTTGATTGTTGGTTGTACCCTATGACTATCATTAAGTGTTGTATGTTATGATTCTTGATTCTTAACGAATGTATCTTTTCTTTATGTATACTGAGAGTATTTACACCAAGACAAATTCCTTGTGTGTTCAATCACAGTTGGCCAATAAAGTATTCTATTCTATTCTATTCTATTCTATTCTATTCTATTCTATTCTATTCTATTCTATTCTATTCTATTCTATTCTATTCTACTCTACTCTACTCTACTCTACTCTATTCTATTCTATTCTATTCTATTCTATTCTATTCTATCTATTCTATGATTTGATTGCTTATTGTACCCTATGACTATTATTAAGTGTTGTGTCTGATGATTCTTGACTCTTGACAAATGAATCTTTTCTTTTATGTACATTGAGAGCATTTGCACCAAGAAAAATTCCTTATGTGTCCAATTACACTTGGCCAATACAAAATTCTATTCTATAAATAAATGTAAGGAACAAAAGAAGCAACTAAGGAAATGGTGAGGTTGGGTTGTTACTGACTGAAGGAAATTAAGTAGAATATGGAAATAAAGTAGAAAATAAGACAAGATATGATACAATCCGGTAATAAACTGTTCTGAAAAAAACGGAGCTCTAAATAGGTCAATTAAAATTAAAACTCCCTTTCATCCTAGGTGAAATTTAGCTTAAATAAGTGCAGCATCTTTTAATCCTTTAGACCAGGGGTGTCAAACTCAAGGCCCGCAGGCCACTACTGAAAATAGTGAAGGACCAGCCCCCAGTGCCTCTGCCAGCAAAAATGGCCACATGGCCCTCCATTTTCTTTGGCAGAGGGCTGAAGGAGGATCCCCTCCAGCCCCACCCCAACCACCACAGATGCCTCCTGACATGAGTGATGTCAATCTAGCCACGCCCATCCTGGCCATGCTCAACCCAGCCACACCCATCCTTCCCCTCCCAGGTCGAACACAACCCTGATGTGGCCTTCATTGAAACCAAGTTTGACACCCTAGCCCAGAAGGAGACAGGAAAATGGATTTCCTAAGGAATCAATTCCACCAACAATAGTGGAGAAATTGAATGATGGGATTATTAACTTGATTAAAAAATAAAATGAAAGATGGTTCGGTGGTTGCGGTTAGCTTGAGATCATATATAGTAATTCCATGGGCTTTAGGTGTTCCAGTGGATGACCACAATCGTTTGTCTCTGAGCAGCGATTCATACAAATGAATTACCAAACAGACATTTAAGAGAAGTGGCCACTGAAACCATCGAATAGATGGAACAAATTTTTATGCCTTGGATTTTTTTTATTGGGAAATAAATTGTTCTTCCTGAATACACAAGCAAACTTTTCTAGGGAAGCACTTTCATTAAAAAAAGAAAAGAAAAGAAAAAGGACTGTGGAAAGAAACCAGTGGTGGGATTCAATTTTTTTACTACTAGTTCTGTGGGTGTGGCTTGGTGGGCATGGCAGGGGAAGGATACTGTAAAATCTCCATTCCCTCCTACCCCACTAACCTGCTTTCCAGCTCCGTTCTTCTGTGCAGGGCAACCAAAGAAGACCCAGCCGATCAGTTGGGACTCGGGAGGCAGAGAATAGATGGGGGACAGGGCCAGTCAGAGGTGGTATTTGCCAGTTCTCTGAACCACTCAAAATTTCCACTATCCACTATCTCCAGAACTGATCAAAATTTGCTGAATACCACCTCTGAAAGAAACAGATAAATCGACTCTACATGCATTAGGCACAGAGTACAACAGACATACCGGTAGTAGGTAGAACTTTTTCAAATCACACAAATTATTTGTAATGGATTTACAAATGATTTTAATATCCCTTGAATAGTATTTTTTTTATCCACAGAACCATCACTTTTGTGTTGACTTAGAGTTCATTGCTAAGCTAATGAAAAAAACAACAACAACCTGGAGAATTACATAAGTGTGGGTGCAGTTGATGTGAATGAGTTTAGTGTAGGGAATTCAAGGATGAAAGATTAACCAACTCACTAGAACGTCCTTAAAAACCTATGCTTTTGGCAGACCTATTTTCCTCTGCTCTTCTGAGAGCTTCTGTGGGCACCGCTGTGTTATATCTCCCCGGAGACCCCACTGAAACAAAGACTAAAGTGGTCTCTAAAATATCTGTGACTTTAACCTTTCATCAGCCATCACAGCTAAATCACCACTCTGAAGAGAAATAAAAGAGACCCTAAGCTTTTAAAAGCAGTCCTAACATTGACTCTTAATATTGAATAAGTTAATTTGCAAAGTTGAACATCAGTTTGAGCCATTATTTCAGGATTGCTCATTTATTATCTTAGGGCATCAGAGGTTTTCCACCTCTAGGGGAATAAGGGTCAAAAAGGGAACAAACAATAAACCTCCATTGGCTTTTACAGCTGTAAGGATCTACCAGAGCATGGACTCTTCTTCATATTAATTTATTTGAACTAAAAATTAACACACCAAGGGAGAATAGAGACCTTGAAAGCTAGGATACACAGATAAACAGTTTTGTACTCAATGGTTTTGTTTGTTTTTTTCAAAATCTCTGTAATAAAAAATTAAGAGTAGGTGGCACATTTATCAATGTCAAAAACAGCACAGGATAGGCTAAGTTTTCAAAAAATAAAAAATAAATGGAAAGGCTGGCTTAGAACATTTACGATGTGGGAAATGTGGAAGAAAAGAGAGTAGACAATAAAAAAGACTGAATAAAACCCTTATATGATCAGCAAGATGCTGAATGATACCAGGGGTGGGCTTCAAAAATTTTAGCAACTGGCTCTCTGCCCTGTTGCTAGGTGGGTGTGGCCATGGTGGGTGTGACCTAGTTGGACTCCTGTATCATGGAGGGTGATGTTTTCACCTTCCCTAGGCTCCGGAGGCTTTCCACCAGTCTCTGGGAGGGCGAAAATGGTCTTTCTCAGGCTCCGGAGGCCCAGAAACCAGTAATTAAAAATGATAAAATTAGCCCATCCCTGAATGACTCCCATGATTTATGGTGGAAATCAACCCTTTCTAGGTGTCACCATTCAAGGAGCAGAGGGACAACTTGCAAACATTTAAGGTAGGGCTGTCCATCGAGGAGACAAAGTTTAAATAAAACTCTAGAGATATATTATTTCTAAAGGGTAAATTGGGATCTGAGAACTATCTAAAAGTCATAAATTATGATCTGGAAGCTTTCAGCCTTAATTCCAATTATCTCTGAGTCCTTGAATTGATGATACATATTTCTCCTATCTTTCCAATCAAAGTGCTTTAAAGAAAATATAGAACATATACTCAGCAAAAGCAAAACTGTCAAAAATGGGTAATATGGGGTGGTCAATACTTAAATCCATATTGCAACTCAACTTTGAGCTGTGCAAAGGTCTTTTTGTACTGCATCATCCTCAAGTCATCAAATTAGCTTGATTTGAGGTCTCGTGCACATGTAAAGAACACTAATTTTCAGAAACAAACCAATAAATCGGAACAATCTTAATACTATAATTTGGTGCAACATTGAAATTAAATTCAGAATTTCTCAAATCAAGTTGATGAAATGGAACATATCAGACCAATTTGTATGCCCTTATTAGACGCACAGATGAATATCTCTGCTTTCACCCAATCCACAAAGTTTAAATAAACTAAAGGAAAACTAAAATAAAAGTACACAACACAATATGTTGAGGGAGAGAGATAAGTATTATAAGTAGGATTAGTAAGTAAAATAAGTATGATTAGAGACCCAAAGTAGGTAATATAGTATCTCAACACTTTGATATAGGAGAAAGAAAGGTAGAACTTGGTGCCAGAGTTAAAAGAGGGCTTATCCTAGAATCCCTACAAGGCCATAAGTGAACCAAGTCCAACCCTTCTTGAATTCTGTTGACCCTTATCTAACTCCAAACAGCTGCTAACCATTAGTTGAGAAGATTCCTATGTGTATGTTTGTAGCAATGAATCACTTTAATTGGACCTTTTTGTGTAGAGTGCTGTTTCACACCTCAAATTTACCTGGAGTTAGAAACAACAATGAAGCTGCAGGAAAGGTTTCTAAGTGTCTTTAGTACTATGGATGCATCTCAAGAATGATCAGACTTGGTGTGGAGATTCATAACTACTTAGTCCAGTGAATTTCCTAGTGATCACCAAGAAAGAGGAGATGATTAAGCAAAGGCCTACTGATCCTTGTTTGAGCCAGTCTGGACACAACACTTCCTACTTTTTCTTTGATATTTTCTATTACGAAGGCATCTATCTGGTTTTAGGTGCACAGATTATGTTTATCTGTGCTTTATCACAAGTTGTATTCAGCGAAAGGCAACAGAGCAAAGTCCATCTTATTCACAGAGTGATGACTTAAGGGGTCTTGAAAAAAGACATCATTCAATTTTGGCAGACTAATCATTCT
Source organism: Notechis scutatus (assembly GCF_049901735.1). NCBI lineage: Eukaryota > Metazoa > Chordata > Lepidosauria > Squamata > Elapidae > Notechis > Notechis scutatus. The sequence continues at coordinate 108,828,919 of NC_142013.1, forward strand.
TCCATTAGTCTCTTGTGACTACTTGTTCATTTGCTCTAATAAACCAGGTATTTAGAAATAGCTGTAAATCATATAACAATTAGCTGGAGGAGAAAAATGTTAGAGGGACACTTAGCAGGAGCTCTGTGAAAAAAAATGAATTCCAGCTTCTGAATGGCTGCAGCATTAGAATGCATATTTAATTATTATAATGTAGCTTTCATGCCGAAGTGATCATTTTAAATTTTATAAATGACCCAGAGTCATTTAAACTGGGAGTACGTAAATTTCAACAAACAAAAATATTGATAGGATTACATGCTTGACTATTAGAAACAGCATTTGTCTCATCCTTTCATAAAAGTGAGAATTGTCTTTTGACTTAGTTCTTTTCATTTTTAAGATATTGAATGCCTGTTTTGAACTAGATGAACAGTGCAAGACAACACAGTTTTTTAATATAGATTAAAAGAAGTTGACTTAAGAGAAAAGTAAAATGGAGCTATACAAACATTATAAACAGTTTCATAAAAGCCACTAGCAAGATAAGACATCTCTTTCTAAGCATGACAGCTCTACACATATGAAACAATTTACACCTGAGTTTACTTCATAATGCTTCCTCCTTTAATAACCTATCATTTCAGACAATTGTCATTACAATGATTTATTTCAATTGCTCCACCGGTGGCAGATATCTTAATGCAGCACAAGGATAATTTGCAGCCCCAACTTTAATCTGGCAGAGGATCACAATATGAAAAGGTAGGAAGAGCTGTTACAGAGACCTATTTAATGAAGTAATTATAGGTTGCATTTATATGCCTAATATTGAATCCATTTGCCCAACAGTAGCCTTTCAGCCAAAGAAAGAGAGGGAGAGAGGGAGGGAGCGAGAGAGCAGGAGAGGGAGAGAGACAAAGAGAGCGAGAGAGAGAGAGAGACAGAGACAGAGACAGAGACAGAGACAGAGACAGAGACAGAGACAGAGAGAGGCACAGATAGACAGAGGGAGAGGCACAGAGAGACAGAGAAAGGCTAACAAAACTGATTTATATTTCTGTTCCAAAACAGGCCCACCATCATAAGTGGTCTACTTCTCACGAAGTTGAATCTAAACACCTTATAATTAGTTTTCTGTACCAATTTTTCCCATGAAGGAGTACAACAGGGTAGCTATTAAAATTAGCATGGTTTGGTTGAGCTTCTTCTGAGACCCATTCCTGGTGCTGAGGACTGTGTTTCTTACAACATCTGAGAAGATGTACAGTTAATTTGCTTATTTGCTGATATTTTTATTTCTCTCTCTGTCTTTTTTTACAGTCAGGGGAGTGTGTAGTCATACAACTTCCACCAAACTAACTTCTTGAGCACCTAACCTTGTCTGGCTCTAAAGTCAAGCAGTGTGAAAGGCTTGGAGAAAAGACACTACTGAAGAATTCCAGAGCTGTAGGATAGGTTAGGAAGCTAAAAAAGATCTTTGGAAGAATGCAATGACAAATCATTTGTTTGTGTCCATATAGGTAGAATCAATCGAGAATAGTTGATCTTTTTGGTCAGCATAAATGTGATAGGAAAACATTATACAGGGTCTGCTGAACCCGAAAAGTCCCTTTTCAAGAAGAAAATTTGCTGCCAATTCTATTGGCATTTTGGGTTGGGATCAGCTACTAGTGTGAAGGGGTCTGTGGTTTGTTTCCTAAGTGCAATAGCACTTAGACTTACTGTAAATACCATTTCACAGTGCTTTACCGCCCTCTCTGAGTGGTTTACAAAGTCAGCCTATTTATTGTCCCCAACAATCTGGGTCCTCATTTTACTGATCTTGAAAGGATGGAAGGCTGAGTCAACCTTGAACTGGTCAGGATCAAACTCCTGGCAGTGAGCAGAGTTAGCCTGCATGACTGCAGTTAGAGTGCAATACTGCAATACTGTATTCTAAACAATGCACCTCCACGGTTTGCTATGGTTCAGAGTTATTCATTGCTAATGGTTTTATTTGTTGATGTTTGATAGGAGATTCAAAATTACAGCATTGAGCACCTCTAATAGCTAATTATCAGTACATTGAAGTAATTAATTCTTTTGTGTGTGTAAATAAATACAGTCTAAGAATATTAGGCAGACAATGCTGATGAATACACAGCAGAGTTAACAAGTAATGATAGAAACACATTTATTTGTTGTGCATATTAATACATTACTGTGAATAATCCACATTTGAATTTCCTGGACTAACCTTTCCATATTGTATGATACAGTTCCAAATGTGTGATTTGAGTAATTATGATTGCAAGAAAAAATATGTTGCAATACAGAGTGGCAAAAAATTGCACAAGAAAAAATAACAGAAACATGGAGATTTAAGTCATTCAACAGAGATAGGTATAACAGGGGAAATCCTGGAATGCATATGATTGATCATTCATTCATTCATTCATTCATGTACTTAACTTCTTTGTTGCCCATTAAGAGCTGAAAATGTATATATGCTTCCAAATTTGCCAGTCAAACTTTTTAGAATCATCCAATTTGTGTTGAAAAAAGCATGAATACCATGAAACAAAAAACAAAATAGAGATACATTGATCTATACATCTTGATATAGGAAATATTGTCACCTATTCCGTCTGGCTTAGAAGGAATAGTTTCTTACCAATAAACAGAGCGGTGTAATAGACTTCAACCAAATTTCTTAAGATTCACAGAAGATTCAGTGTTAATGGCCACTGTGTCATCATCAGCTAACTAATTAATTCCTCTTCGCTCCATCTCCATGCCAATCTTATCCTTTATATGTACATTGAATAGTATTATGTAAATCAGACTTAATGCCAATTTCAATCATTTAGAGGACATATTTCCACTTAAATAGCTTTGCAACATCATTTTCTATTTTGTATGATTCTCTGAATTATGACAACTAAGTGAAGGACTCCACGGAGATGTTTCACAGCCCTGTCTAGAACTGTCACCAAATTTAAATTTTAATGTAAGCTGACTTTAATGCAAATGTCCTCTGAGTGGGATACAAACCATGACAACACATGCATAATTAAAAATGGAGAAAATTCTTAAATCCAAAACCAGTGGTCATATCTGCTGCTTCTAATTTATTTTCAATGAAGTCTAAATTATTAAATTCAGTTAAATGGCATTGAAATAAATTAAACCTAATTGGGATGGAATGTCTATCAGAAGTTGGCCACATAGAGGACAATTATTAGAAGAAAAAGGACTTTTGCCAAACAAACACATTAACCCAAGAGAGGTGAGAGGCTCAGAACTGTCCTAATTAAACTTAGCGTAAGTTGCACAAGATAATTACTTTGGGAGGTTTTTAGGGTTCTGTTACATTACCTGACTATAGAGATGCTATAAAGAATCCAGGTGTTTCTCATTTCCTGAACTTGGCGCTCTTGAAGGCTTGACAAAAACTTAGCTTTTCTCCTAGTCAGGATTCATTCTTTTTATTAGCCCCAGATTTAAAAAAAAAAAACAGCCATGGCATGTGGAGGAGGAGGGGGAGGAGAAGGAGGAAGAGTACTTGGTCCATTAAGAAAGTAAGTGCTGATTATTATCAATATCATATAAAAGTTCAGATTTAATCTAGAGGCATAAAAAGGTGAAACTGGAGAAAATAAGAATGCATAATTAGTAAATTATAAAATTGATCTCATTACACTAATGGAATATGGTGCGGTCACCCCAAATCAAAAACAAATTCATTTTCATTAAATATACATTGATTTATGATAATAAATATATATATACATATACATACATATATACATACATACACACACATATACATATATCGATAGCACTTAGATAGCACTTTTATATTATATAAAAGTTCAGATTTAACCTGGAGCCATAAAAAGGTGAAACAGGAGAAAATAAGAATGCATAATTAGTAAATTATAAAATTGATCTCATTACACTAATGGAATATGGTGCGGTCACCCCAAATCAAAAGCAAATTCATTTTCATTAAATATACATTGATTTATGACAATGAAAGTATATATACATATATACACAAACACATACATATATCGATAGCACTTAGATTTATATATCACTTCACAGTGCTTTTACAGCCCTTTCTAAGCAGTTTACAGAGTCAGCCTATTCTCCCAACAATCTGGGTCCCCATTTTACCCACCTTGGAAGGATGGAAGGTTGAGTCAACCTTGAGCTTGGTGAGAGTCGAACTGCCAAATTGCAGTCAGCCAGCAGTCAGCAGAAATAGCCTGCATTTAAATGCATTTACTTTGCATTTAACCACTGCACCACCATGGCTCTTAAATATATATATATATGTTTTCTTAAGTTTTTGCGGGTACTTACATGTATGGTATTCAGCTTTGTTCGGATATTTTCCCACATCATTGTAGTTGTGCTTTTAAAGTTGTAGCAACGTTTCGGCAGAATCTCATCTGCCATCATCAGGCTTCTGTATTGTGTCCATCTGTGAGTCAGGCCCCCACAGTTGTTTCAGTTTTAAATTTGGGGCAGCCTATTGCTGTGTTAGGATGGTTTTTTCTTCATCCTGATTGGTTGGGAATCTTGGTCTGTGTTTATTGGTCTTGGAGTTTGCTGTGTTCTGCTTGATTGGTGGTTCTAATATCTTCTGTCTGTTTTGTGGCTCTTTTTGTATTTTGATTGGCTGGCAACATTGTGTTCCTTTATTAGAGGCCTTTTGTGCAGCTTGGCTCTGGGTAAATGGACGGCTATCATTTGTTAGGAAGCTAGGTTTCATCTGGGTGCCTGGTTGGGGTGTGTTTGAGCTGGAGGTATCAGGGGGAGTCTGTTTGTGCCCAGGTGTTTGCCTGGCTTGTGGTGTGGAGATTTTTTTTATTTGTGAGCGCAGGCTTCCAAATGATTGACAGTCTGGTGGAATCATCTCTTCTATTCATGCTTTCTGGTCTTTTTTCAATCTCTATGGCTTCTCTGATGATTCTGTGGCTGGAGTTTTCTATAGTGGTTAGGGTTTTGGTGCCATTGAAGTTGATGCTATGACCTGTGGCTTCCATGTGTTGGACTAGTGAGGAAGTGTGTTCCAGCTTTTTGACTGCATTTTTGTGTTCATCCAGGCGGGTACTTATTCTTCTATTGGTCTGTCCAATGTATGTGGCAGGGCATGATGCACAGGGGACTTCGTATATGCCTTGGTTTTCCTGGTCAATTTTATCTTTGGGGTTTCTAAGGATGGCTGCTATTTTTCTGTCTATTCATGCTTTCAGGTCTTTTTTCAATCTCTATGGCTTCTCTGATTATTCTGTGGCTGGGGTTTTCTATAGTGGCTAGGGTTTTGGTGCCATTGAAGTTGATGCTATGACCTGTGGCTTCCATGTGCTGGAAAAATGGGAAAATACCCGAACAAAGCTGAATACCATACATGTAAGTAACCCTGAAAACTTAAGAAAATATATATATATATATATATATATATATATATATATATATATATATATATATATATATATATATATATATATATATATATATATATATATATAATTTTAATACATGTGACTTGTGACTTCATGCTGGAAAGTTAAATAAACACACATATTTTTCTTGGGATGTTTCTCCATTTGAATCCTACCAATGTCTGTAGGATACATACAGTATTTTTTTTAAAAATGAAACCTTGCTACAGGGATTCTAAGAATTTAGTTTATTTGTAAAGATACCCAGATCATATGATTATGGAAGTCAAGACATAAAGGTCTTATGAATATGTGAAGTGAAATCAGAAAAAGAATTAAAAAATAAAAGCTAATCAATCACACAATTTGTCAATGCACCTATCAGATACTCCAGAAGCATTCCTAACCTCTTCTTATAAAAAACAAATGAAATTATAATATTAGATTAAATTACAAAAAGATCTATTGGTGAAGTTTCTTTCAAGTTAAGCTCTACATCCTTTGGACAAGCCCACATTTATTTATTTTTATTTTTTTTTAAGGGGGGGAGATGGGACACAACGTCTTTTGCCTCATTTTTCATTAAAGGGGCTTTTCCATCACAGTAACATACAAAATTAAAATTTTGGATGTTGACATTGGAAGAGTAAATCCTAAAACAAAACAGAGACAATCTACTTCCCTACTTTTGCCAGGAAAGCTTTATGAATATGTTGATCCTCAGCTGTCAAACTCACATCAAAGGAAGTTTTTTGAACCTAGCCAAAATTTAATGCATCAGGACAATGAAGCCATATTCTACCTGGTTTCCTTCTTTCTTTCTTTCTTTCTTTCTTTCTTTCTTTCTTTCTTTCTTTCTTTCTTTCTTTCTTTCTTTCTTTCTTTCTTTCTTTCTTTCTTTCTTTCTTTCTTTCTTCAAGAAATCCAAGTTGTGGATTGACTGGCTCGTATACTATCCAGTATGAAAACACCAAGATTTGTTTGAAGGATGTTATTTTAAACAGAGCTGCACTGATCTATCATTTGTCATTCTATAACTCACGTCTGAGAAAACAACCCAGACAGAGAAAATAGAATAGAATAGAATAGAATAGAATAGAATAGAATAGAATAGAATAGAATAGAATAGAATTCTTTATTGGCCAATTGTGATTGGACACACAAGAAATTTGTCTTGGTGCAAATGCTCTCAGTGTACATAAAAGAAAAGATACATTCATCAAGAGTCAAGAATCATAAGGTACAACACTTAATAATAGTCATAGGGCACAATAAGCAATCGAATCATACTAGGAAACAGTCAGTATAAATCGTAAGTATACAAGCGACAAAGTTACAATCATACAGTCACAAGTGGGAGGGGATGGGTAATAAGGAGTGATGAAAAGATTAATAGTTATAGTAGTGCAGACTTTAGTTTTTGTTTTTTTTTCATCTCCTTCTCATTTGTTCTCTTTCAAACACCAGCTTCTACAAAATTCTAGTTGTGTTCTGGTTTGAGGGTTTTTCTCTCTCCCCCCAGAGTTAATATTAATTTTCCCCAGGCAAATGATTCCAGGAAGAAGAAGAAGAAAAAGAGTATCATATCTGCAATTACACTGAATTATTTAATTGTGTGGACAGCGAGTTGTTAGTATTGCTCTTAGAAAGATCACATTTCTAGCTAGGCTCTATTGTTCTTTCCTTAGCATGAACAGAATCAATTATCAAGCTAATAACACTGGAGGTCGAGTTGCATGGCATTGAAATCATGATGAAGGAAATGACCTGATTATGTGATAAAATAATTCTCTCCTTCAACTATCTCTCTCTCTCTTTTTTTTAAACAACTCAAACCCGCTTAACTCTTCCACCCAAAGACAAAGCCCTGATAAACAATATACTTTTCACATTTGATCTGCTGAGAATATTAAAACAATCTAGTTTGGTAACTGTCCTAGGTAATGAGCTATCAATAGTTTCTACAGTTTCTAGACAGGAAGAACTTGGGAAGAGGAAGAATAAGGAACTGTTGTGAACCCTCTTCGATTGTCACAACTATTTAGTTATGAGCCAGAATGAAAGAGCCAGCAATACTGGTATAATTCATGTGTTTAGTTTTGAACTAGTCCCTAGTTCAGTTATATTGACTGTTTCCTAGTATGATTTGATTGCTGATGTACCCTATGACTATTATTAAGTGTTGTACCTTATGATTTTTGACTCTTGACAAATGTATCTTTTCTTTCATGTACACTGAGAGCTTATGCACCAAGACAAATTCCTTGTGTGTCCAATCATACTTGGCCAATAAAGAATTCTACTCTATTCTAACTAGTCCCTACCACTCCTATGCATTTTATGCATGACATCTAAAATGCAGAAAAGGAAACTAGAAAAGGGGGGGTAAGGAGCAAAACGATGTGCTAGGGCAAAGGGACCAGAGGTGATATTCAGCAGGTTCTGGCCTGTTCTGGAGAACTGGTAGCGGAAACCTGCAAATGCCATCTCTGACTGGAGATTTTACAGTATTCTTCCCCTGCCACGCTCACCAAGCCACGCCCATAGAACCAGTAGTAAAAAAATATTGAATTCCACAACAGAAAGGGACATGAAATATATTACAATCATAACTGGGGTAAACATGGAGTCTCCATCCTTTGTCATGGAGCAATACACCAACATGTGGTTTATACATTCAAGCTTATCATTAAATAATGTATTCTAGCAATCAAAGAGAATATTTATAGCTCATGGTTGAATTGTGGGGCCCTTGGTGCTCTCTGAGCTTGCTTGTTTTTGCTTAGCAACGATGATGTTACTTAGTTGAGTATCAAAACATCTGCAAGAAAACGATCAAGCTCAGAGAGCACCAAGGATCTCCTAATGCATTATTTTCATTTAGATTAGATTGGATTAACAGAGTTGGAAGGGGCCTTGTAGGTCATCTAGTCCAACCCCATCCCAAGCAGGAGACCCTGCACCATTTCTGACAAATGACAGTCCAATCTCTTCCTAAAAGCCTCCAGTGATGAAGCTCGCATAACTTCCAAAGGTAAGCTGTTCCATTTGGTTGATGGTTCTCACTGTCAGAACATTTGTTCTTATTTTAGATTGAATCTCTCCTTGGTCAGTTTCCATTCATTATTTCTTGTCTGGCCTTCAGGTGCTTTGGACAATAGCTTGACCCCTTCCTCTCTGTGACAGTCCCTCAAATATTGGAACACTGCTATCATGTCTCCACGGGTCCTTCTCTTCACTAGACTAGACATACCCAATTCCTGCAACCATTCTTCATATGTTTTTGCCTCCAGCCCCCTAATCCTCTTGGTTGCTCTTTTCTGCTTTCTTTCTTTCTTTCTTTCTTTCTTTCTTTCTTTCTTTCTTTCTTTCTTTCTTTCTTTCTTTCTTTCTTTCTTTCTTTCTTTTCTTTCTTTCTTTCTTTCTTTCTTTCTTTCTTTCTTTCTTTCTTTCGTCTCAACATCTTTTTATAGTGTGGTGGCCAAAACTGAATGCAGTATTCTAGGTGTGATATTACTAAGGCCTTATAGAGTGGTATTGTTCAGATATGAATCTTCTAGTGACAAATATCCATGTACAAACTGCCTTCACTTACTTGCTTACAATATTTATAGCCTATACCAATCAACAAGGACCCTGGATGGGCTATAAGAAGATCATACATAAAAAAAAAAAGAAAACAGAAGCCATACACCAATAAAAAGTCAAATTCTTCATGAGTGCCAATAACTTAATATGTCCCTTGGCTAGTTTGTGAAAAGCCATCATTTTCTGGAGAAAGTGTTTTCAAATGAAGGGGAACTCTCACCAAGAATGTCTCACACACAATGTACCACTCAACAAGGGATGGCCCACAACAGCGTGTCTTTTGATAACTGGACCAAACAGGCCAATTCAACCCTGGGAAGGTGTTATCTGAAATATCCCGGAGTTCTGCCATCAATGTCTTTAAAGGTAATGATCAGGTTTATAGATAGGGCTCAGCATCTTAACAATAATTAATGGCTCCAAGATTATCCCAAAGGTGCTTTTTTTTTTTTTTTTCAAAAGGCAACTGGACTTTGTTTTTCCTTAAAGACGTTTTGCTTCTCAGCCAAGCAGCTTCTTCAGTTCTGAAGAAGTATCCAAGAAATTTCTTCACTTCAGTCAGAACTGAAGAAGCTTCTTGGATGAGAACTGAAATGTCTTCAACAGTGGTGGGATTCAAGTTCTTTTACTACTGGTTTTGTGGGCATGGCTTGGTGGGCGTGGCAGGGGAAGGGTACTGTAAAATCTCTAGTCAGAGGTGGTTTTTGCTGGTTCTCTGAACTACTCAAAACCAGAACTGGTCAGAACTTGCTAAATACCCCCTCTGGTCTTCAAGGAAAAACAAAGCCCACTTGCTTTTTTGGGGTGGGTGGGGCAGGAAAGCACCTTTGGGACAACTATAATCTTAATGGCTGAGACTTTCCATTGACAGACTCCAAGATTAGTGTTATGTTAGTCCGACAAAACTGCACCACTTACTGTGTTTTGCACCAGTTAGACCTTCCAGGTCGTCTCCAAAGTCACAATAAGGAATCTTACTACATGCTAATAAAAGCTGCCTTTGGGGATCTAAAATTATTTGAATTGCTGGCTCATGTCCCATTTTAGAGGAATGTATTGATAGCAAACTTATTAAACATTCTGCTGGCCAGCTAAAGTCTTCTTCGTTATTGCAAATGAAGGCAAATATATGTATCCCATGATAATTTGTTGCAGGATTCAGTCTGAGTCAGTCACCAGGGACCAAAGGTTTAGTCTTTCAAGCTATCTTGTTCATTAACTTCGTTTTGAGGAGAGCTCAAAAACAAGATTTAATACGCCCAAATGATGGTGATTATTCATCAATGTTGCTTGCAATTAACGGCTGATTAATTCTTTTGTGATTATTTTACCTGGAAGCAACGTTGACTGTAATAAAGCACTAAGACATTGATGCCAATTGGCTTAATTGTTCTGGAATGTTGGTTTTTCCATTTCTCTGTGACTATACAAACTACTGTCCTGCATTATTTGTTTTGTTTTATTGGTCATAACAGTCCATGACCATCAAGAAGAACCAAATTGATCTATTTTGCAAGGCGAATTGAGTTGCCTTGCTCTCCTCACAGGACACCATCAGCCATTTGCAAAAGAAAGTGAGGATTGAAAGTGAGAGTTGGCTTTCATACAATAATGTGATGGACATATTACCTTCTTTTTACCTTCCTAGTATATTCCTGCAGGTGCAAGGTCTGCTTTTCAGATTATTGAACTCCTCTTTGCATGGTCAGCTGCATCTCCAGGGTGCAGGCCTGTGGCTTGCATATCTTTATTGATGGTGTTTTGCCATCTCTGTTTTGGATACACGTGAGGTCGCCGGCCATTGGCTTCTAGTCTTGGCAACGGTGGAAAGTGCTGCTTTCTGGACATGTCCATATCAGCAGAGCCGGCTTTCTCTCATCTTTTCTGACACCAAAATGTTATTGAATGGTGTCATTTGTGATGTGGTAAAGAAGGGAGATGCCCAAAATCCAATGGAGCATTCACATTTCCATGGCATGGAGATAGCTTCTGTTCCCTGTTGTTGCTGCCCAGCATTCAGTGCCATAAAGTGCAACAGGGTGGGTGGTTGTCTTGTAAATCTTAGATTTAAGACGTGCATATGATACATGGAGAAAAATAAAATTAATTTTAGCAAACTGATTATACAGTGAGGGGTCCTTGGTGCTCTCTGAGCTTGCTTGTTTTCTTGCAGACATTTCATTACCCAAACTAGATAACATCATCAGTGTTCCTATCAGCGCTGATTATACAGTGCTGTGAAAAAAGCCCTTATTAGTCCTTATTCATTCGTTCCAACTCTACATACTGACGTGCACCATGATGGTCTTCCTGGTTCTATCAGTAAAAAGGGAACATCTTGTAGAAAAGAAACAATATCTCTAAATGTCTATGGAGATTCTCAGTCCCCCAGGTCATGGTTATCCCAAAGGTGCTTTTTTTCAAGAGCAATTGGACTTTCTGGTTTTTCTTTGAAGATGTTTCACTTCTCATCCAAGAAACTTTGTCAGCTCTGAAGAAGCTTCTTGGATGAGAAGTGAAACACCTTCAAAGAAAAACCAGAAAGTCCAGATGCGTCTTGAAAAAAAGCCCCTTTGGGACAAACAATACCTCTGTTGGTGATACACCAACTCCTTTATAAAAAGAGATAAGAAGAAAAATAAATATTGGCATTTTTTTTCCCTCACAAACTTTTCAAAACATACTGTTTTGAATTCTTCTGTTGTATGCAAAGAACTTTTGCTAATAAGTTAATGATAGATTTATGCTGTTGGGGAAGCTGTGTCATATCTATTGTTTGAGAGACCTGGAAGAAAAAGAGAAAAAAAATGTGGAGCAAAAGAATGACTTATTTCTTTACCGGCAAATCCACCTGGAAAGCCTCCTAGATAATAAAGATCATCTCATAATCTGTCATATCAGAAAAAAATAAATAAACGGAGAGCAAAAACATGCAAAGGCAGGTGTTTGTTTTAGGCCAATATTTCCTGCATTGCAATTATCTGGGCTGTGGTGCTTCAGTCTTGACATTTGAATTACTTCCTACCTTTGTTCAAAAACTGTAAGATCTAAACCGGTGGCAAGGCATACGCATGAGCTTAAAAATAAATAACAGTCAAGTTACAACAACATGCAGAAAATATTTACAAGATGACAAAGAGAATAAAGTATGCTTTACTCCAAATAAATAGTTACCTCTATGCATTTACTCTGTATTTATGGAAAGCTCTGACATTTAACATTACTTACGATTCAATGCATCCATGAAACCCCGAGCGTTCTTCTTTCTGATTTCTTTCCTTTATTTAATGCTTGTAGACCATATTGATTTCAAAGAAATAAGCCAAATATTATTTGTTGTAACTGATTTAAAATGAAAGAAACTCAAAATGTTTTGGCTTGTTTTCAGATCTGAAGGCACAGCTATGTTCAACTAGGAAACAGATGGAGTCATTCCACTGTATAGCTACTGTATATTTACTTGGGTTTGGTGGTGCATTCAGGCTGTCATCTAGAGAACCAATAATGTTAAATACTCTGAAATAGGGACAATGGGTTTATTATCTAATATTTCCATGTATGGCTCATGTTGTGAAATATTTCAGTCAGAAGAATTCTTTGTTGCAAGATCCTGACAGCAGAACAGATCATAATTCACCAAGGTATTCTGCTGACATAACAAAATGGATGCTCTTATGACTATTTCATGAATTGTGTCCAATGTGGTAAAACATATACAAGCTTTTAAAATAGCAGCACTTTTGTATTTGATAAATCATTTATAGAAAATGGTTATAGGAGGTCCTGTAATGACTGTCTGAATTGCTAGATCTTTTTCAGCTCCAGATGTCATAAGAGATTTTCTCTAGATAACATCAAGATTTCATCCCAAGAATCATCAGCCAGTCAACAAACTAGTAATACATCCACAACTGCCTTCATCCAAGTTCTATAATGTTCAGGCAGAACAAAATATCAGAAAAATAATCAGCTCTGTCTTTTTTAGTCAGTGGTCTACAATTCATAGGTTGTACTAGTTGCCAGTATAGTTTCTCTGCCACCCTCTCTCCAGTAACATAGTTATGTAGGACATGACACTTTCCACTTGAGGAGGAGGAGGGGGGGAGGAGGAGGAGAAGAAGAAGAAGAAGAAGAAAAAGAAGGAGGAGGAGGAGGAGAAGAAGAAGGAGAAATAATATACGAAATAAGTATCAACTAGTTTCAGGGTTCCACACCAAAGGCCTTGTGCTACAATATTTCCCAATCTGAATTCAATCTGCTGAAGAAACTCTCCAAATTTGCTTGATATCTCCTTGGTGATTCAACTCATTTGAATATGTGAAAAAAAAATCTTCTGAAATATCTCCTTGCCTGTGCCAAGAGCTAGCCAAGTTTAGATTTGAGATGCATGAAATAACAGTATAATTTTATCAAGGCTAAATTACAAACTGAAATGTAATTCATCTCCCCAAATGCATACAATTTTCACTGTGTCAGGATAAAAACTACATTTCTTGTGCTAATGTACAGATGCACAAAACTAGCATTGACTTCTGTGAAACCAATAAAGATGATTATGTGTCGTCTCTTAATGTTCCAGTTTTAACTAAAAACCAACAGTTACAAAATTGGCAGATATTTTTTCTCTCACATGCATATCCAGAGAAATACGTTTTACTCTGTTACAGAATGTGTTTGTCAGTAAGGCCATATTATTACGTTCTGTAGTACTGCAGTTTTAAAGCGTTACAAATAAGAACCATAAAATAGCTAGAAGGATTATAGATCCTTCCATTAAAAGAAAAAGCTACTTACCTAAAGTATCATAAGCTTGCATTATAAGGTGGCTCTCTGCCAACTGACCTAGTAAGAATTTTGACCCTTAAAATAGTGGGCTAATGCATTCATATCTGTTATGATTTTTATAATACATAGATTTACCTAAGCAGACCCTGAACGCTGAAATAGAACATTGAACTGCAAAACGCAAAACTACATTGAAATAAACTATGTAAAGAAAAAGATGAAATATCTCATAAGTAGGTAATGCATATCACAATATTTTTTTTTAAAAAAAATGTCTTTATATATTTATTTTTCAGCTTACTGATTAGATTTCAATCCACATCTGAAGATGGTGGAATGGACCATTCTCCCCAGTGGTAGGATTCAATTTTTTTTACTACCGGTAATGTGGGCGTGGCTTGATGGGCATGGCAGGGGAAGGATACTGTAAAATCTCCAGTCAGCAGTGGTATTTGCTGATTCTCTGAATTACTCAAAATTTCCGCTACTGGTTCTCCAGAACTGGTCAGAATCTGCTGAATGTCACCTCTGATTCTGCTATATCAAGGTTTATCTCCATCATCTAGAATGAATGAATGAATGAATGAATGAATGAAAGAATGAATGAATGAATGAATGAATGAATGAATGAATGAATGAATGAATGAATGAATGAATTCTTTATTGGCCAAGTGTGATTAGACACACAAGGAATTTGTCTTGGTGCACATGCTCTCAGTGTACATAAAAGAAAAAGAAACATTCATCAAGAATCATAAGGTACAACATTTAATGATAGTCATAGGGTACAAATAAACAATCAAATCATAGTAGGAAATAGTCATAGATTGTAAGGATACAAGAAACAAAGGTACAGTCATACAGTTACAAGTGGGAGGGGATGGGTGATAAGGAGTGATGACAAGATTAACAGTAATAGTAGTTCAGACTTAGTAAATAGTTGGACAGTGTTGAGGGAATTATTTGTTTAGCAGAGTGATGGCGTTCTTGCGTGTAGTTGTTCTGATGTGCAGTGCTCTATAAGCATCATTTTGAGAGTAAGAGTTGAAACAGTTTATGTCCGGGATATGAGGGGTCTGTAGATATTTTCACAGGCCTCTTTTTGACTCATGCAGTATACAGGTCCTCAATGGAAGGCAGGTTGGTAGCAATTGTTTTTTTCTGCAGTCCTAATTATCCTCTGAAGTCTGTGTCTGTCTTGTTGGGTTGGAGAACCAAACCAGACAGTTATAGAGGTGCAGATGACAGACTCAATCATTCCTCTGTAGAATTGTATCAGCAGAATGAGGCTAACTTTGACTTTTCATATATAGAGACATAAAACGGATGTTTCTTTCCTAAGTAAAGAGGTTTTTTGGGGTGAGTTAAGAATTCATGTTAATTTTGATGGTAATATATTGTTTTATTTTGTGCTCAGGAACTGGCCAGAGATCCTTTCGTTATGAGGCAGATTCCAAGTTCATTCCTAGCCTTTTAAAATGTCTATGAAGATTCTCAGTGATTCAAGTCATGGTTATCCCAAAGGACAGAGCTGAAGAAGCTTCTCGGATGAGAAGTGAAATGTCTTCAAAGAAAACCAAGAAAGTCCAGTTGCCTCTTGAAAAAAAGCATCTTTGGCCCAGTGGGACATTTGTGTTTGTTCCTTCCTTAAAAGGACATCAGGACACCCATATGGACAAAACAAACATGAGAAAGCAAGACAAGGAGCTGCACTTTTAAAAAAAAGACATGTCCAACACTTTGGCCCTCTTTTAGTCTATAAAGATTCTCACTCATCCAGGTCATGCTTGTCCCAAATGTGCTTTTTCAAGACGCAACTAGATTTCTTGTTGTTTTTTTCTTTGAAAACATTTTGCTTCTCATCCAAGAAGCTTTTTCAGCTCTGACAATACAGTGGGGAATGGAAGGATTTATATTCCTTGCAGACAGCTGATCATTTGCATTCTTTTAGAGGGTCATTGAAGCACTTGGATCCTATGTCCTCAGGGTCACCTGAGTAGTACTCCTGGTTCCTGTAGTCTGTTTTTTCCTCTGGAAATCCATTCCTACTCCCACACCATTCAAAGGGTGTTCACCCCAAATTACATAGCTAACAGTCTATACAGGTTCTCAGTTATCCAGGTCATGGTTGTCCGAAAGGTGCTTTTTCAGTAGGCAAATGGACTTTCTTGTTTTTTTTTTCTTTTGAAGATGTTTTGCTTCTCATCCAAGAAGCCGCTTCAGCTCTATGACAGGTGCCGTTCCACCAATAGCAGTTATCAGTTTGGGTTTAGCCATTCTTCTTTCAGGGCTGAGTAGCAAATTTCAGTAAAACTCCAATAGCTGAGTTAGGGTTAGGGTTAGGGTCAGGGTTATTCCTTATAGACTTCCAAATTGAATGTCAACTAGGCTGATCAACTATGAGTTTTGCTCATAGATAACATATTGTTGGATCATCGCACATCATGGAGAACTACATGAAGAACCTAGTATGTGGAGTGAAACTTTCTACTTATTTCCTTTGACTTGAGAGAGTCGAAAAGGAGGTCCTTATATTGCCAAGGTGTTGTAGCATGATAGTTGGAGCAAACATGGAACTCCCAGATCATCATGGTGGGCAGATAAAGGAAAATCCAGATCTTACAGATTTATGACCTGTAGCATTGGGATGAAGGATTTTGTCAATACCTTGGGAAAAAATAATTGTCAGATACTTGTTGCCCACTCCTCACCTTATTATTTGTGAATTCCTGTAGCCAAAATAGCTGAGCCATTGAAGTTTTCTCATGTCTTCTTGAGAATGGACAAAAAAAAATTGCAAGTAAAATAAAATGTGCACGTATCTCTTCTTGAAATGTAATAGACTTGTTGGAATCATGCATTTTTAAGCTCGAGATTTAAAGAGCTTTTACCAAAATATATATTTCTTTAGAGACCTGACCAGCTGTCATATAGCAACACTATTTAGAGGCAAGTTTCAGCCTTGCTTTTAAATGTTCGCTATTGCAATGTATTTGATGTATTTGATATTTTCTAGCCTCACGAAACCCTTGCAAAATACAAGCACTTACTTCAGATTACTGTTAAAATCTTTTAAGCTTTTATTATCTTAATTCCGCTTGAATGCTGGTGTTTTAATACTTGCTTAATCTTCTGATATTTTTTACAGTTTATTTTCTATGCTATACTGACATATTCTTCATACTGATTTTATTCTGTGCATTTGGACGTTTTTTGTTTCATGCCAACATTTTATTTAAATTTTGGACTTCCTAGATAGAGAGCATGTATGCATTTATGTGTGTGTGTATGTATGCCTGTATGTGTTGTGTATGTATGTATTTCAAAAGATGGTAAAGAATGAAAAGTACGTAATAAATAGAAATAGGGATGCAAAGTTTAAATGTAGATTTTTTTTTAAAAAAAAGAACAGTAATTAGTCCATGTTTAATTATTCCTTGCTAGAAATCTAAAATGCAATATATGTATAAAAGAAAAAATAATAATAAAATAAGATTGTAGAGAAAAAAGTAAATTAAAAAAGACTGACCACTATATATCATAAAATGATTTATAGGGATTTGATTGAACATTAAAAATGTCTACTACTCATTTAAAAGATTAACAAGGTGTAGGAAGAATTATTAATGCTTAAGTGTCAGAATCAACTTCCTGTCTTGCACAGCCAATACAGTATTCTGATTTCTTTCAAGCTACTTTACTTTCTCATAAACTTTACATTCTTTTATAGGCATAATAATTCTGTGCATCTAAATGGCCTGGGAATGTAAATTTCCCTCTTAATGAGGTGTCATGTCTTATCTAAAACCATTATACTGTACAGATAATGAATGGATACAATTGGGGATGACTGCATACATTGTTCTGAATTGTATTAGCAGAAATATTAAGTGGGTTTAGCCATGGAAACATAGAACCACACAAGTTAACATCTGTACTGCTTGGGGGACATTGAAAATTATGTTAAGGGACAAAAAGATCACAGCTTTTAAAAAAAATAATAATGATGGAGTGGAGCTCCAATTTAAATAATGGTTTGCTATTGTTATTCTTCCTCACTAATCATATGTTGTCTGGTCATATAGTATGACTATGCAGGTCATTAGCAGGATTTAGCGCTATGCTAAAACAACCATTAAAATCTTCAGCAAATCTGGGAACAAAGATATTTACAAAGAAAGGTATAGAAAATAATCTGCACATCATCAACAGTTATACATCCATTTGACGAAAGCATAATTATCAAGTTCAATTCATATTCTTCTCCATCCATTTGATGGAACTATAATTAAGTTCAGCACATATTTTTTCCTGTTTTACAGATAGATCTACAGTTTCTATGTTTTGGAATAAAGCAACCATGATCCAGCAAATATCAGAAAGAGATAAGTCACATCTGAATTTAGAAATAATTGTTCACTTGGTTTGGGAATACTTGTAGATTATTTTAATGCTACTCAGATAAAAAAATAAAATTGAATTTAATTAGGTTGTGTTTTTTTTCATTTTCTTTTATCTCCTTCCCCCAATTTCTCTTATTTTGCTCTTACTCTTGCTTGTAAGCTAAATGTTTAAATATTGTTGATACTTTCTGTATCAGAAAAACATTTCCCCCCCTTAAATCCTGCCTCTCTCTGTCTCACCACAAACACATACCCAAACCTTCATTTTGGGTTAAGTGGCTCAGAATTTTTTTAATGCCTGAATTCTCTATCAAAGAGAATGCAAACAATGTGTACAGAATGGCACTGCACTAAATCTAAGACTCCAAATGCAGAATAGCCAATATTTTATGTGACAGAAATGTGAAAACTTACATTAAAAGTTAAATGAATGATAATGTATATGGGCTTTTCCCAAACATTGGTCATTTGTTCAGTGAGTTCTAAGTTTGCTTTTCCTCCAATTAAATTCAAATGATTATATTAAAACTGCTATATGTCTATGGAGATTCTCAGTCATCCAGGTCATGGTTGTCCCAAAGGTGCTTTTTTCAAGAGGCAACTGGACTTTCCATTTTTTTCTTTGAAGAGGTTTTGCTTCTCATCCAAGAAGCTTCTTCAGTTCTGTCAAAGCTGAAGAAGCTTCTTGAATGAGAAGCAAAATGTCTTCAAAGAAAAATGGAAAGTCCAGTTGTCTCTTGAAAAAAAGCACTTTTGGGAAAAACTAATATAGTCGTTCTGTAGATGAGATGGGCAATTTCTTAATTTGATACATAAATAAATATAAATAAACAAAAATTGAAATAATTCCCCCTATATTGTCCTCTCCTTTGCTATTGTCAACATAGTTATCTAAGCATATTCAATGGAAGTGACTTGCTTGCAGAAGTCGTGGGTGCTCCATCACTGGAGGCTTTCAAAAAGAGATTGGACAGCCATTTTCCAGAAATGGTATGCAGGGGTTGAACTAGAAGACTTCCAAAATCCTATCTAACTCTATTATTCTTTGTTCTATATTCAATATATTTTTATTTGTTTTTTTTTTAAAAAAAAATTCAGATATGTCTCTGATGTTTAAGAGGTGGTGAGGATTTTATTTTTGTTTCTCTTTTGTGGAGGTAAACAACTTTTCAGTGTTGTTCTTGCTTGTCATTAAAGCTCAGATCCATTTGAAAAACTTGGCTGGGCTACAATTATTGTCACGTTAATAGTGGATGCAAACATTGTACTGGAGATCATGGGTGAATTGACAATTTTATGTCATCAGCCAAAAAAACATATTTTTCATTTTCCAGGTTTATCTTCTTTGTCTTAAAGATAAATTGGTGGATGATCCCCATAAAAACTACAGGGAATATTTTACTTGGCAGATGATACATTTTTATTAGTTATACCCCTCATTTGGCACCTTGACAGGTATTTTTCCAACTTTTAAATAGTGCATATCATTTTTTAGAACTGAACATTTTTTAAAAAATCCAGGAAAGGTACTTTTATATGTCCAGAGGTGTTTTTTTTTCCTTAAGAAAAAAATATGTCAGGGAAAAAAATGTTCCTCTAGCATCATTCTCAGAGTAGTTTTCCATTCATTCTTTGCTTAAACCTTATTAATATTAGATGAAATTAAATCAAACAGGCTTAATCTCACAGGAGATCATGGTGAATAGTGAAGAAATAAGATTTTCTTTTTCTGGGCATGGCTAGTCTAGTGAAGAGAAGGACCAGGGGAGACATGATAGTAGTGTTCTACTATTTGAGGGGCTGCCACAGAGAGGAGGGGAGTCAAGCTATTTTCCAAAGCACCTGAAGGCCAGACAAGGAATAATGGATGGAAACTAATCAAGGAGAGATTCAACCTAGAAATAAGGAGAAACTTTCTGACAGTGAGAGCAATCAATCAATGGAACAGAAGTTGCCTTCAGAAGTTGTGGGAGCTTCATCACTGGAAGCTTTCAAGAAGAGACTGGATTGCAATCTGTCAGAAATAGTGTAGGGTCTCCTGCTTGGGTGGGATGGGTTAGGCTAGAGACCTACAAGGTCCCTTCCAACTGTCAAGCATCCAGGAAATATCCATGATACTTTAAAATTCAGCTGCCACCAACTCTGTTAATCTGTATCTCTGTTGTTCTTGTTATTAGAAAAGGAAAGATATGTTATGGATAATGGTATATCTTTGTATCTGATGGATCCTTCCACATCACATTTCTCCTCCTGGTTAAAACTCATGAGCTTTGACTCAAATGAACCAGATCATGATGGAAGAATCTTTTTGATCAGCCTCTGTTGATCCAGATTCTTCTTGATGAAACCCAATCCAAGGTGTGTTTTTTGAAACTTTCCCTAGATTTAAGTGTATTTTAATTTAAAGCGTAATTTAAGATTTCCCTAGCTTAAGTGTTGCACACAAAATTATCTGCTACAATGTCCTACCAGTTAATGAATACTTCAGCTTCAACCACAACAATACAAGAGCACACAACAGATACAAACTCAATGTAAACCACTTCAAACTTGATTGCAGAAAGTAGGACTTCAGCAACAGAGTGGTCAATGCCTGGAATGCACTACCTGACTGTTGTTACATCCTCTAACCCCCACTCCTTTAACCTCAAACTACCCACTATTGACCTCACCCCATTCCCAAGAGCTCTGTAAGGGGGCGTGCATAAGTGTACCGTCCCTGTCCTATTGTCCCCATTTATTCATACCTATTTCCTGTATTCTTCCTCATGTTTATACTTATACCTATTACCTTGTAAGTGATTGACAAATCAAATAAATCAAATAAATAAATAAATAAAGATTTTCCCACTAAGCAAAATAAGCACCTTTTATTGCAGGAATAAAAGGTTGGCAGGAGACATCTGTTACCTGAAGGATGACCTAGATTTAATCCTCAACTTCTTCTGAGTCAATTTCCCATTTGAAATAATTTTTGACAAATGGAAAATGTACCCTTGAGCAAACTTCTAGGTAAGAGGGATTCACTTTATGTTGCACCATAAGGTATTCATTTTGAAATTGCTGATCAAGGTAAATTTAATTGGGCCGGTTGGCTGATCCTGGCTGCTCTGATGAATATCCTTGAAAGATTGCTGTTCACAACTCCCTGTCAATATATTCATGCAACCTTACTGAGTGAATCTGAACACACATTGTTCTCCAATTTTCTATTTTATATCTAGTTCGAGATTAGGCTTGGAATGAACATTCTTCCCAACACAGAGACATTGGCAGATAAACCACCACTGTGGTTTCACAGGGAAATTGCAGAACTGCTAATGTTTACTGTCTCGTGCCAATATTTTACTTTTAAACGACAATATACACCACACAAAAAAAATGTGATTCGGGGAAAGGTTCAGGTTTAGATTACAAACAAAGCTTTCAGCAGCCAAATCATACCAGCAGCTGCAGTTCATTGCAAGGAAAGGGGAAAAAGCTAAACAAATTCAACCAAAGCCCTATATAAAAGTCATCCTCATTCAGTTATATTTTCCAGCAAGAAAGATTAATTAAATCCTAATCACAAAAAGATGGCCTTAAGGAAGAGGCTAATTGTTTATTCTGCCAATAGCCTGACATTGAATGAAGCATAATCAATTAGCAGATGGCCTGATTTATTTGGCTGAGTGATGCAACAAATTGAAAGCTTGCTGGAACCAATATTGTCATGCAATGCCATCAAACTGCTAAAGGGGTTCTTCCTAGGAACATATTGTTTGCACAGAATGCATTTCCATAACACTTAGTAAAAATTATATTACTATAGTGATAAAACACAGCTAATGTGGGACGATAGGATTAAATGGAATTATCCATAAGGACACAAGTTTATTGTTGGAAAAGAATGTTTTGATCATCAGGAGTCCAGGCTAAAGTACCCCTGACAGATGGCAGTTTAGGCTCTGGTTGAATACTTCCAGAGAAGTGAAATCTACCAGTTCTCTGGAGAATTAGTTCTCACACTGAATGATCTTATTGTTAGGAAGACTTCCCCATCTCCTTTTCAAACAGAATCTGTCTTCCCATGATTTGAATCCATTGTTCTGGGCCCTGCATTTTGGGACAATGTGAAAGCTACTCAAGGAAGTTCATTCATCAAGAAATAATGGAAACCAAATTACTATAGTTGGCTACTAGTAAATTAAAGATTCTCATGGCATCCTTTTTGTTTACTCAACACCCAAGTTTAGGCCATATTTGCAGCCCTAAGAGCTAGGAAATTCCTTTGTAAATGAACAATGTCATGGAAGGGACATTTATGATTGGCAATATTTTTTTTCAACATTCAACTGTAATCTACTTTTTTGCATCAACAGACCGTGATTTCAACCCACACTGTAGAACAGTGGTCTCCAAATTTGGCAATTTTAAGAATTGTGGACTTAAAGCATGATTGGTTGAGAAAATTCTGGGAGTTGAAGTCCACAGATCATAAAGGTACCAAGTTTGGAGATCCTTCCAAAAGAGAACACATAAGTTTGATCTTCTGTATCACTCTTCTCTTCTGTCTCCTTCTCATCCCCTCTCAGTATTTCCTGGTTTGGCCCATCCAGTCTGTTAATCATTTGATTCTTCACCATCGCTGTTTTTTTTTTCTCTTTCTCCAACTATCACAAGTGAATTTGTTAAAATAAATTTCTATGGAATGCTTCTGTGGGAGTAGAGAAAGGGGTGGATAAGCATTGCCATTAAGGTGGCATCCCTCAAGAAAACTCAGAAAAAGCTCCAGATGACTTGGCAAGGCTAACAATTTGAGAGAAAAGCTAAGACACTTCTAAAGAGCCTCGACTCCACGCCTCCATCTAAAGAGCAAAAATTGGAAAGAAGAAAATGAACACATC
Source organism: Notechis scutatus (assembly GCF_049901735.1). Lineage (NCBI taxonomy): Eukaryota > Metazoa > Chordata > Lepidosauria > Squamata > Elapidae > Notechis > Notechis scutatus. Next base: position 108,851,998 of record NC_142013.1, read on the forward strand.
CAACATTATTATTTCTCTAGCAGCTTTCAACAAATAGAAGCTGGAGAAAGTAGAGAAAACAGAACTGAGTTTTCAAATTCTACTTTTGGGTCATTATGAACATCTTCAAAAAAAGAGGTTTTCAGGAACAACTCTCCTTTGGATTAAACGTATCCATACAGCAGAGGGGTTACATTACAATTTCTATCCCCTTCCATTTCTAGATGATGAAGGATGATATTAAATTATCACAACAAATATGGCTGTGTACCGCCGGAGTACTCTGAAGAGCTGACAACCTTAGGTCTCCCATTCATAAGTTGCTTTATGCAGCTTCTTCTGATCTTCTGGTCTTGTTGCAACTATAGTTAGCTTCACAGTCCAATTTATAGCCTTAGCTGGCTCCTGTCCATTAAGTAACCTTCATAGGTTTTTTTTATCAAGCAAAACAGTTCCCTGTTTCTAATCCATGGGACCTCTATTTAAGCAAGTACAGTGTATTTGGGGCATGTGATACAACCACTGTTCATAAGGCAGGTTGGCTGAACAAGAAAGATCAACACGTCAGCTCCTTCATGGTAGAACCAATACAACTGTGACACTGAAGAATGGGCTTAAAAGAAGAGAGGTCCAATAGAATATGAATGAATGCCCCTTGCAACTCAAGAATAGTATGATATTTCCAGTAAAGAATTGAGTAATTCTTCCAGAGCAATTTAGAATGGAACCGACTTACAAGAAGGGATATCCAATAGAATATGAATGAATGCTTGTTCCAACTCAAGAATAGTATGATATTTCCAGAGTTTTACTGGAAAATTCCACCCGTGCTTTTTACAATTTTGTAAACAACAAACTAAAAGACTCAAGGTCCGTCGCACCCTTGATAGGACCTGATGGTAAAGACTGCAACGATGACACCATTAAAGCCAACATCTTTAACACATTCTTCGGCTCAGTATTTGTAAACAGCAATGGATCATGCCCAGTATTTCCTAGCCGTACCACAGATAACAACAACGATCTAATACATATCGATTTTACAGAAGACAATGTTGAAAAAGCACTATGCAATCTAAAACCATCTCTATCTATTGGACCGGATGGAATATGTGCCTACTTCTTAAAAAAGCTATCCACTGCCATAGCCAAACCTCTAAGCATAATCTTTGAAAAATCTTTCAGGACCAGCTCCTTGCCTAACCTATGGTCACAAGCCACAGTCATCCCCATCTTCAAAAAGGGAGACCCAAGCCTAGTTGAAAATTACAGACCAATCTCCTTATGCTGCGTCACCTGTAAAGTCATGGAATCAATTATTAACCAATCCATCATCCTCCACTTAGAGACAAACAACCTACTCTCCAATAAACAATTTGGTTTCAGAAAAAACTATCCTGTAATCTGCAACTCTTACACTGCAAAAACATATGGACGACACAACTCGACCAGGGCAAAGCAATAGACGCAATCTACATAGACTTCTGTAAAGCCTTTGATTCAGTGGTACACGACAAACTACTCCTAAAAATAAAATCCTATGGTATCTCTGGACAACTGAATAACTGGATAGAAGCATTCCTGGCAAACAGACAACAAATGGTCAAAATTGGGAGCGTCCTATCAAATTCTGTACCTGTCAATAGTGGTGTCCCCCAAGGCAGTGTTCTAGGACCAACTCTCTTCATACTCTACATAAATGACCTCTGTGATCATATTAAGAGCAATTGCGTTCTTTTCGCTGATGATGTAAAGCTGTTCAATACCACAGACAATACTGCTACCCTACAAAAAGATCTTGACTATGTATCCGAATGGTCAAACAAATGGCAACTTCAAATCTCAACAAATAAATGCTCTGTCTTACATATTGGCAAAAAAAATCAGAAAATAAAATACAAGCTGAATAGTCAAGATCTTGTTGATGACCCAAGCTCCATAAAGGACCTTGGAATACTCACCTCTAATGATCTAAGTGCTAGAGCCCACTGCAACTACATAGCCAAAAAGGCATTAAGAGTTGTTAACCTAATCCTACGTAGCTTTTTCTCTGGTAATATCACACTACTAACCAGAGCATACAAAACATTTGCTAGACCAATACTCGAATACAGTTCATCAGTCTGGAACCCACATTACGTATCTGATATTAGCACAATTGAGAAAGTCCAGAAATATTTCACAAGAAGAGTTCTCCACTCCTCTACTCGTTGTAGAATACCTTATGCCACCAGACTTGAAATTCTAGAACTAGAAAACCTTGAATTACGCCTGTCTTCGGTCTGATTTAAGTATGGTATATAAAATCATACATTGCAATGTCCTACCTGTCAATGAATACTTCAGCTTCAACCATAACAACACAAGAGCACACAATAGATACAAACTCAAAGTTAACCGCACCAAACTTGATTGCAGGAAATACGACTTCAGCAATAGAGTGGTCAATGTCTGGAATACTCTACCCGACTCTGTAGTTTCTTCCCCAAACCCCAAAAACTTTAACCTTAGACTGTCTACTATTGACCTCACCCTTTTCCTAAGAGGTCTGTAGGGGGCGTGCATAAGCGTACCAACGTGCCTACCGTCCCTGTCCTATTGTTTCTCTTATTCTTCTTTTATTTTTCTTATATGTACCCATTTCTTGTATTCACAACTATGTATACACTTATACTTATTATCTTGTAAACAATTGGCAAATCAAATAAATAAAATAAATAAATAAAATTGAATAGTTCCTCCAGAGCAATTTATAATGGAACGGACTTACAAGAAGGGAAATCCAATAGAATATGAATGAATGCCCATTCCAACTCAAGAATAGTACTGTATATTTCCAGAGTTTTAGTGGAAAACTGAGTAGTTCCTGCAGAGCAATTTAGAATGGAATGGACTTACAAGATGGAAAATCCAATAGAATATGAATGAACGATCATTCCAACTCAAGAATAGTATTATATTTCCAGAGTTTTAGTGGAAAATTGAGTAGTTCCTCCAGAGCAATTTAGTAATGTTAGGGATAACATTGTTTACCCTAACTGGTTTGGGTAAAAATAATAAATAAGTTATCATGGTTTGTTGGTTGAAGTGTGTGTAACTTTAACTACAAGAATGTAATTAAGGGTGTGGTTGTAAAAGCACCATAAAAGAAGCAAGTCAATTGCAGCTCTCTCTCTCTGGCTTAATGATCCCTAATTACTGGATGGATTGATGACTGCGTTTTTCCTTACTGGAACGGAGGAGAGAAAGGAGTGTTGATTTCTCAAAGGAGAGAAGAGATAATACGAACTGATTTATTGTAAGTGAACTGACATTGGCTATTCAACACGGACTTTGCAAATTGAGTATCCCCGACTGGACTGACTAAAATGATACATGACTAATGGACCGTTTATTTTGACTATGCTATAATTCCTAATGGAATAAACTATATTTTTGATAGCACAAGCGTATCTGTTTTTTACTGCGTGTTAACTAAAATACAAACTTATCTCACACATTTACCTGTCTGCCTATCTGACTACGCTACACATTCTGTTTAGTTTGTTTTCCTTAACACTCGTTGGGGAATTCAGGCTTAACAAGTACAAACAAAAGAAAGGAAGTTGAAGACCTTTTACTATGGGTAAAAGTTATGACATCCACATCAAGTACGTGCACATCCGTAGACATCTACAATGGGGAAGACACTGCTAAAATGAAAAGAAATAAGACAGGGCTGTGTTAGCAATGGGACTGTTTTTATGGCATGTTCTCTCCAAGTATGAATAGCCCTTTCATTGGTCAGTTTTAAATCAACATCTATGACATTTTTTTAAAACATAAATTAAATTTATCACTCCTTGTCTTATCCTGTATACATTGCCCTATGAGTACAAATACAGGGAATTTCTCCCTAATTTTAAAAATAAAAAAAATTGCCCTGCACTTTATTACTTTTATTTTATTTTTCTTAAAGGGCCATTTCTAGGCTCAAATGATCCTAACCAAGCCATTTGCAAGAGTAACACTGTCCATTAAAATGCCAGGTAAAACTCTCTGCCTGTAAAAAAGCTGTTTAAATTAAGGTAGAGGTAAAGGTTCCCCTTGCACATACGTGCTAGTTGTTCCCAACTCTAGGGGGTGGTGCTCATCTCCATTTCAAAAACAAAGAGCCAGCACAGTCTGAAGACATCTCCATGATCATGTGGCCAGCATGACTAAATGCCAAAGCCACACGGAACGCTGTTACCTTCCCACCAAAGTGGGTCCCTATTTTTCTACTTGCATTTTTACATGCTTTCGAACTGCTAGGTTGGTAGAAGCTAGAACAAGTAATAGGAGCTCACTCCGATACATGGCACTAGGGATTCGAACCGCTGAACTGTCAACCTTTTGATCAACAAGCTCAGGGTCTTAGCCACTGAGCCACCGCATTGACATTTTTTAAAATATAGATTATTTTTTTAAAACAGAATAATTTCCCCCTTAAAATAGCTTTTGCTGGTCATAACATACATCACTCCTTGCACACACCTCCAAGACATGTCTCCAATTTACTGTGGTGCTCCTTTATACTTGGCACCAGAACACTCATCTCAGTAAATATGCAAAGAAGATGGAATTACAGCATGAATTACTAGCCAGCTGGTAAACCTGGATTCTGTTTCATAACCATTGAAGGGTTTTTTTTAATCCTTCTTCTTTTATCTCCTATAACAAACAAGCTACCTAGCTACTTGGTCATGCAAGTGAACAAGCACAGTAGCTGACAAGACTGTTGATGCTGGGAAAGCCTGCAAAAGTAGACAGACCCCCAGTTCCTCCCCACCAAAAGGAGATTGTTCCACTATAATTGAATTTCTTTCCTTCATCTCTGCCAGTCATATTTGATGAGTGGCTCCTTTGTCATTGCTGCAAAGTCAGAACATGAAAGGATTCTATTCAGGAAGTGATAAGATCTCCAACCACACAGGAAGCCTGCAAATGTATATGCAGTTCACCAAAGGAATAAGTCCTCCCTATGGAGAGTCTCACCTACAGCAGGCAAGTTCTTAATAACAAGAGACTGGTGCAAAACTTCCCTTTGTTGGCCATGTTCTTGGGGACCTGGTTGTTGATCAAGTCTAAACCCTTCTGGAGGAATTAGATACTCAAATCTCCATTGAGTAAGACAAAAGCAATCCATTTCTGTCCTCTTAGAAATAAAACTAGCCTTAGTCTATTTTTATATAAATTCATATCTGCTTTGGGTACTGGATACATTTTTATTTATTTATTTTGATTGTTTGTCAAACATGTACAAGATAACAAGTATAGGTATGAACATAAACGTGAACAAAGGAATAAATGGGGACAGTAAGACAGCAATGGTAGGCACGCTGGTGTGCTTATGCATGTCTCCTTTACAGACCCTTAGGAATGGGGTGAAGTCCATGGCAGACAGTTTGAGATTGAAGCTGTGAGGGTTTGAGACTGTAACAACGGAGTCGGGTAAAGCAGTGATCCCCAACCTTTTTTATGCCGCGGCCCGGTACCGGCATCAGCTGGGCGCCGTGGCCCGGTACCAGCATCAGCTGGGCGCCGCCATCTTTTTTGATGAAAAAGTGCTTCCGGTGACCTCACCGGAAGCACTTTTTCATCAAAAAGATGGCGGCGCAGCGCTTCAGGTGAGCTTTTCTGGGTAGAAATGGCTTTCTACCCGGAAAAGCTCACCGAAGCGCTGGCGCGCCATCTTTTTGATGAAAAGTGCTTCCGTGAGCTTTCTACCCGGAAAAGCTCACCGGAAGCACTTTTTCATCAAAAAGATGGCGGCGCCCAGCAAACCAGCTGCCCGGTAGGACTTGTTCCACGGACCGGTACCGGTCCGCGGACTGGTGGTTGGGGACCCCTGGGGTAGAGCATTCCAGACGTTGACCACTCAGTTGCTGAAGTCATATTTTCTGCAATCAAGTTTGGAGTGGTTTACCTTAAGTTTGTACAAATTGTTTGCCTGTGTATTATTGTGGTTGAAGCTGAAGAAGCCATTGTCAGGCAAGACGTTATAGCAGTCAATTTTGTGAACTATGCTTAGATCGGACCGCAGGCAGTACAGTTCCAGACTGTCCAGGCTCAAAATTCCAAGCCTGGAGGCATAGGGAATTCTATTGTGAGTGGAGGAGTGGAGTACTTTTCTCAAGAAATACCTCTAAACCCACTCATTTGTGTTAATGTCCAATATACAGTGTAGGTTCCAGGCAGATGAGCTGTGTTCGAGAATTGGTCTGGCAAAGATTTTGTATACTCTAGTTAATGATTCAATGGTTTGGCTATTATGTGGTGTGTTGACACCAGGACAGAAACAGATGGTATGGGTTGTGACTGTCATCATTTCCCTGGACTTTCTGAAGCTTCTGGTATTATGGCCCTTGACCATGGTAACCTCCTGTTGGATTGAATATGGAGAGTATTGTCCTTCTGGGGCTGAAGTGACATTTGAGCAGCTGTTTGGCTTTTTCTGGGATTGGAAACCAGGCAAGATTAGACTTGATTAGTACAGTACTTGGATGGGAAGCTACTAGAAAGTCCCTATGCATAGGCAATATTGAGAAGCCAAAAAAAATCTCCATTGAATAAGACAAAAGCAATCCATTTCTGTTCTGTTAGAAATAAAACCATATTGATATTCTCTGAAGCCACTCAGAGTTGAACAGAGTTGGGACCTTCACCTTACTGATTCTGATATTGAACAAATTTAACATCATGTCCTTTTTTCTGAGGAACTCGGAGGTGGCTGCCTTACTCCCATCCCATTTTACATAAAGATGAAACTGCATGAAGATATCTGGAGTATTTGAGTTCATCTTTGTTTAGTCTTGCATTGAATAATTTCCTTTTTCGTGAACCAGAGCCAATAGAGTAGAGGTGAAGTAATTCTTAGATTCAGTAATGGATAGAATCAAGACCATTAAACGGAAGCTTACATTAGACAACATAGAAATATCAGTTCACTTTTAGAGGCAGATAGAATTAAGTCTTAACTGGAAAGTTTCTTCTAAATGTGAGCTATATAATTTGGGCTGTTTGTAGGCCTATCCAAAAGGTTTTTGGTCAGTGGTGGGATTCAAAAGTTCCCACAGGGGTGGGATTCTACCAGTTCGCACCTATTCTCTAGAACCAGTTGTTAACATTCTAAGCAGTTTTGAGAACCGGTTGTTAGAAGAAATTATTGGCCTAATCCTGTAAGGAAAACAGGAAGGAAGCATTCTGGTGTTGCTTACAGAAACTGCCTCTCCGTTAACCCATATTACATTCTTGGCAGGACTAGACTTCCTGTCTCAGGAACTTCTCTAGAGTTTTTTTTCCCCTCCTTTGCTGGTAATTTGCTTGTGTGGAATGATCATTCAAAGTTACAATGGCACTGAAAAAAGTGACTTATGACCATTTTTCACACTTACGACCGTTGCAGCATCCCCACAGTCATGAGAGGCCAGGCGAGGAGATGCATGCCTCAGTGTGAGTGATATTGAGTTGGTCACACCCAGCCAATAACATGACCACCAAGCCACGCCCACCACCTAAGCCATGCCCACAGAACCGATTGTTAAAAAAAATCTGAATCCCATCCCTGAGTTTCCACCACCAGTTCAGTGGGTGTGGCTTGGTAGGCATGGCTGCAGGGATAGGGTCATGTGATTCGCACGATCGTGCGTAAGTGCATGCGTTAAAACAGTAAAAATTAAGCTACTGCGCCTCTCAGTTGTTTAGCACAGCAATCCACTTTGCTGCACCAAACATCTGAAAGGTTAAAAAGGACCTAGGAGCAGGGGCGGATGGGTGGGTCCAACTGCAGAGCGCCGGAGAGAATCAGAGCGAACCAGTTCTCTGGCAGCTGAACTTCGGTGTTAATGGTATGCCAGAACCAGGCCGAACCGGTAGAATACCATCAATGTTCTTGGTGCTCTCTGAGCACATTACTAGCACAGATGATGCTACCTACTTGGGTAATGAAACGTCCGCAAGAAAATAACCAAGCTCAGAGAGCACCAAGGACCGCTCATTTCAACCTTGAGCTACAAAAATTCTCCTTTATTGGTATCATTCTTTCCTTTAAAGACGCGAATGTATTCCCCAACTTGTCAACACTTCAGACTTATAGAGAAAGCCAATGAAACCTGCTTTGAGGATAGCTTGGCAGAATAGTGGACTTCATTGGCTTGCTATACAAACCTGAACTGTTGACAAGTTGGGGAATTTTGCGAAAGTCTGTGGCAGTGATGAATTCCATAGCTGACAGAATGGATTTTCTCTGGAACGCTGACAGTCTGATGATTTCAAAGCACTCGTTCCAACTCATTTTTAAAGCATGCACAGCACTAGTAGTGTGATGACCCGTAGACTCTCAAAATAACCCAAAACTCAAAACATACATTAAAGTTCGGTAATGCCTTCAACTTAACTTCACTGTTTTATTAGGCACAGTTTAAAGTCACAAAAGTAAATAATGAGGCAAAAAGAAAACCAAAACAAACCGCATTGACGAGAGTTCTGAGATAATTAAGCCAAGATAATTAATCATACATTCCAGGAAGATAGGGGAGGAGAGTCCATGGGAAGAACGCCAGCAAAGATAAACCTCTTTCAAAAAAACCCAAAACTTTGACTCCAGCAATTCTGACTGTGCAGTTACAAACTTATATACATAGCTCCCAGCTGCAAGCCACGAGAAGGATCATGGTGATCTCCTCCTGAGTAGACCTCACTTTTTCCTGATCCTCTCCTCCCTGCGTGACCTAGGATGAGCCTGGATCCTCCTCTGATTGCTCAGCTGGCCTCTGCCCTTCCCTAGCCTCCTCCACCACCTCTGGAGCCACACTCCCACTCCCTGTTGGCTGTTCCTCCTCTTCCTCAGAGTCAGTCTCCACCAGGGGCATGACAAGTAGATAGATACAGACAGTCCTTGACTTACGACCACAATGGAGCCCAAAATTTCCATTGTTAAGTGAGGCATTTGTTAAGTGAGTTGTACCCCATGTTACGACCTTTCTTGCCACTTTCTTGTTAAGTGAATCACCGCAGTTATTAAGTTACTAACCCGGTTATTAAATGAATCTGGTTTCCCCATTGATTTTGCTTGTCAGAAGGTCGCAAAAGGGGATCACGTGACTTTGGGACACAGCAACAGCCGTTAATGTGAACAAGCATCTGAATTTTGATCACATGATCATGGAGATGCTACAAAGGGCGTAACTGTGAAAAAAGGATCATAAGTCCCTTTTTCAGCGCTGTTGTAACTTTAAGCAGTCATTAAATGAACTGTTGTAAGATGAGGGCTACCTGTAATATGTTGATAATGTCCCACTGAGACATTAGTATTTTACTTTTATGCAGGGCTACTTTGGGGTTTGCCTTGGGATGGTGCCAGGGCCTGGTTTCCTATAAGTAAGACTGGAATAGGCCAACTTGCCATGACAGCCAACTCGCCCTTGGACAGCCCATCACGAGATACTAATGTTTTTATTAATAATAATGAAATTACTAATAATATTAAGAAAGGAATGAGTCTAGAGTATAGCTATCTCATGCTAAGTTGTCCCACAGTTAGAACATGGCCCAGAAACCACACTGAAGATACAATATGACCGCAGTGATAATTGTTGGATTGGTCAGCATAAAGATACTATGGCAGCTGTTCATTTTTATTAGCTCCTAGTCAGTTTCTAAGTGGGGTTTCAAAGGGTTGGTTTTGTGCAGAGAAACCCTTTGCGAAGAATTGATGGCTACTCTTCCCCTTTCATTACAAAATTGTAATTGGACTGCATCTGTGTTGATGTGAATGGAGCACTGGAAAAAAAATGGATATCTCTTTCGTGATGTCCTTCAGCAGGATAACTCCATTAGGAGAAAGTGAAGGCTTCAGCAAAGTAAAGTTAAGTTCTGTTAAACGAAAATTGTGTTTAATGAACATTGCAATATTCCGTTACATAAGCCATGCACACATACTATGTGGTGAATTGAACCCTGGTCATTCTCTTAAGGAAGGGGTTCAGAGGTGGTATTCAGCTGGCTCGGACTGGTTCTGACGTACCGATAGTGAAAATTTTGACTGGTTCAAAAAACTGGCAAATACTACCTCTGATTGGCCCCACCCACCCTATGATTACCTCTCCTATATTTCCTTGTTCTTTAGCTCACACCTCAGCTGAGCTTAAAAAACACTCCAGAGCTCTGTATTTGTGCCACACATGTGCACTCAAACCTCAGATGATTTGCATTATTGCTGCACCTCAGCTGAGCTTCAGGCAGCAATCCAAGACTTGACAGAGGTCAGAATTTGAACCCTGCGGATGCGCCCATAGAACTGGTAGGGAAAAATTTGGAAACCCACCACTGAAGGGGTTCCCAACCAGTCCAGGGCATGGTAGTAACTGGGTGTATTTAAGTGAGGCTGGAAAGCAATCACAGAAACTGGACTGTGCACTCAGTGATATAAATATTCTCTTCAAAGTTTGTAATTCTATTATTCTATACAAAGAGAGAAAGAGATCATGGTTCAGAACTCTTGTATGTATTTATAATTCAAACAACCGAGGCTTGTATGCGGGGAGTTGCAAGGTAAATTTCAAAAGTTATCAGTCTGAAATTAACCCTCACAAAAACTGTCAAAGTTATCGCATCAGAGAAAGCTTGAACGATTTTTTTTTCCTGTCTCTGACATTATACATTTCACTGTCACAAAATCATGTCTTGCAACTGCAGCAAAGGTATTTTTCCAAGCTTGCCTGAATGTTAATTCAGCAGAGCTACAATTCAAACTTCAGATGTGGAAAAGAGAATAAGGCACAAAGAGAATTCTGATGTTAAGAGTGACATCTAATTGGTTGGAAAGCAATTCACAGAAGTCCAAAAACAGATACAAAGGGGTTTTTTCCCAAATGAATTTGAAAATATTTAATGGGATTGCAACAGCTGTTTCTACTTTTTTTGCAAGTGCACCTTCACTGAAGTTCAGGCAAGTTCTTTCCTGGTAGTATTGTTGCCACATTTCTCAAGACAAAATTGATGGATATTTAGATCTGGCTTGAAACAAGGAAGGAGTTAAGGGTTAACTCCGCCTAGAGTCACTTTGTGGGAGATGAACAGCTATATATAAATATAATAAATAAACTCTAAATGAGGAGAAACCAAAAAGATGTGCCCCAGCAGTCTGTTTCTTCAGGATGGAAAGGGCAAGACTCATCTCTCTAGTGACTAAATAGTTATGAAAAACATTGGGCTGACCTAACATAAGAGTGTGAAATAATTAGCAGCATTATGGTTTGGGGAAAAATGCCAGTAGAATAGAAGAAAGGAATGAAGCTCTGTTATAGCTATGACAGACGATTCTTGAATTTGCACATGCTACTCATTCCACATTAAAGAGTGGTGCGGTGGCTGGAGGTGGAGCTCTCCCCTCAAAATTTCTCTCAAAGGCTGTGAGTTCGATCCTAGGTAGAGGCAGATATTTCTCTCTCTGGACACACTGAGAATATATCTACTGAACAAAACTCCGCATTGGCAACAGGAAAGGCATCCGGCCATTAGACACTCCGCTCCATTCAGTTGCCCAGACTCCACCCCACAAGGGATTATGGGATTGTTAAAAAAGGATGATGACTCATTCTATGTAAAAGCCTTCCCAGAATTTATCTATGGAGATTCTCAATCATCCAAGTCATAGTTGTGCCAAAAAGGCATTTTCAAGAGGCAACAGGACTTTCTGGATTTTCTTTGATGAGAAGCAAAATGTCTTCAAAGAAAAAAACAGAAAGTCCAGTTGCCTCTTGAAAAAGCTCTCCTAGTCACCTAGCTGGCTTTTATAGCTAAAGCAGAACTGGTACTCACGATCTCCCATTCTCTAGCCTGTTGCTTTAATCAATAGACCAGAAAAATATATTTCTACCATGGAATCTGGAAAGAAGGAAGGAAGGAAGGAAGGAAGGAAGGAAGGAAGGAAGGAAGGAAGGAAGGAAGGAAGGAAGGAAGGAAGGAAGGAAGGGGGAGGATGGGAAGAAGGAAGAAAAGAAGAAAGGAAGGGCATAGAAATGTGGGAAGGAAGGAATGAGGGAAGAGGGGAGGATGAGAGGGAGGGAGGGAGGGAGGGAGGGAGGGAGGGAGGGAGGAAGGAAGGAAGGAAGGAAGGAAGGAAGGAAGGAAGGAAATATCATATCTATCCAGAGAATGCCAAACTAGACATAACAACATATCCATGTCTTTTCAACAGTACGTATGTCTGCTCTCTCATGAGAATGTTCTTTGCTAGTTGTACCATCAACATCTTGGGACATCTCTGTAACTAACTAGGATTAAGAATTTGGAAGGTAGCAGAGGTTTTTCTCCACAGACATGGGACAATACTAGCAAATTATTTTCTTGTCCAGCTGCGATAGGGGTGGGGGTGAGGAATATGTACATTTATGCAAATACCTTATATTGCCAGATGAAGCACTGCTTGCTTGACATTTCTTTGTGTTCATCTATAGCTAAAACACAGAAGCACTCAACGACGCCAAAACTGCTTTGAGTTCTACATATTTTAGACATATCTGTGTTAATAGAATCATGATCCCTGAATACTTCAAAATAGTAAAACAATAATTAAAATTAAAAAAAGCTTGGATAATTTCAAGTACATTTTTAACTGTATGCAGTTCTGCAGGAAGGAAAAGCTAGTTATTCTAAAGAGTCTTTTATCCCACCTGACAAGGGAATAGAACATTATGTATGCTACCCTAATAAAAGGATTTACAATATTTCCAAGAGTTTCAATATTGCAAACTTCTTATGAATTAAAACAGGAATATATGCACAACGTTGGTGCTCTAAGAAGTGATCTACACCACAAACTTTGCAGAAGGGGAAGGAAAAAAAAACACCTCATGGCTCATAATTGTGTTTCATTTCTTAAGTAATTTCAAATTAAAAAGTAAAAAAGGTATTGTATATGTACATATTTCTATGTGTTTCCCTCTACAAATAGTCCTCAACTTAATAGCCATTTGTTTAGTGATCAAAGTTACAACGTCACTCACAAAAGTGACTGACACTTGATCCTTGCACTTATACCCATTGCTGTTCTGTCCTCACTACATGTTAGTCTGTGTGCAGCTCGACATGCGGCTAAACCCACCTATCCTCCAATAAAACAGAAAGCAGATGTAGATCTGAATGCTTTATTGAAAGAACAGGGTATGGTGAAACTGGGAAAAGAGGGATACATACAATGAGAACCAAAGACAAGATAGGCAGTATTGGGTTACTGCGGAACATTAATAAACACAAATAATCTAAATCTCACCAGCGATGCTCTGTGTGTGGAGTGTGGGTTTGTCCTTGGATGCCCATGTGCCACAAATTAAGATGGATCCTTCTTTGTTCTCACATTTGGAGTGTTTGTTTGAGTGTGTTTTTATCCAAACATGTCTTAGTCTTTGGTGTTGCATTCATTTCCTTTGAAAACATTCCAATAGCAAAGAAATTAGAAATGCATTTTTTTAAAAAAAATTCTTAAACTTTTCAAGCTAAACATTACATGTAAGCAACAAAATGCATCTCAGCAAAAGCTGCAATGTATAAAGTAATGGGATGTGCATTGCCATTGTTCAGTGTTGATGCACCGTTTTTGCGTATTCCACATTTTGGAGTTATGAACAGCGTAAATCAAAACTGCAACGTAGCTGCTGAATGTTGCATTTTTGCAAACCAAGGTATTTCCAAATGCTGTTTTAGATTATAAATAAAGTGGTACAAAAATCCACGGTACAGATAAATCCAAAATTCTATTGAATAAATAAAAGGTCTTTGGTTCTACCTACGTTTCCCTGAAAATAAGACCCTGTCTTATATTTTTTTGCCACCAGAGAAGGCACCGGGTCTTATTTGCGGGGGGGTGGGATGTCATCCACTGACTAACATCATTTGTGCGTGTCACCCCGGCCTCCTTTTCTCTGTCAGAAGCCTTCAGGAACTTCTTCTGTGGCTGGCAAGGCTTTTCTGAAGGCCTCTGCAGCTGATAACAGAGCTCCAGATTAATCCACAGCTTTGTGATCAGTTCCAGAGGCCTTCAGGAAAGCTTCGCCAGCCATGCTAGCTGCAGAAGAAATGGACCAGCAAGGCAGGTGTCAGGGTATGCGAAGCCTGGCTACAACTGTCCAAAGGTAAATAATAGGGCAGCTCCACTCCCATCCCTACCCTAGCTTAATTTTTACCATCCACTCTGGAGTTGGTGGGATCTTAATTAGGCTTATATTGGGGGTAGGGCTTATATTGGGTGCACATGTAAAAATCAAGCTAGGACTTACTTTCAGGGTAGGTCATATTTTTCCAGAAAACATGGTATTAAGCTACCTGCTTGGGTCACAATTCTAGGTTTTTGAACTAAGAGAAAGTTCCTTAAGCTGAAAAGCTTAAAGGTCCTTTAATACATACATGGACCCATCTGTAGCCCTTTTCTACAGCTCCCTGGACCAAAAAAAAAGTCTTTTCTCAGGATCATTTTGAACTGCACAGTCCTAGGAAAGCTACTTTAAGAAACTGCATGCAGATTCCATTGGAGTCATTTCACAGGCTTCAAAAGCACTAGGGAAATTTGCAGAGACCAACTCACTATGGCCAACTGGCCCTCGCCAACTTGCCACAACCAATTGGCCATGGCCATCTCATCACTGCCAACTTGCCATGGCCAACTTGCCATAGCCAACTTGCCACAACTAACTCATGGCAGGACAACTCACCACCATGGCCAATTTGCCGTGGGACAAGAGTTACACTGATATCAAAGAAATGGTAGAACAAAATCCTTAAAGAAAGGATGCAGAAGGAAGGACAGAATGGAATGTGAATGACAAAAGTTTAAATAGTTTTTTTAAAATATTTTAAATGATTAAATTGAATTGTTGAATTGTTTTGCGACAAGTTAGCTGCAGCGAGTTGGCCACCGCGAGTTGTACCCTTCCAAGCTCTGAAGCATCTTTTGGCCTACAAATCCAAAACTTCCCATATCTCTTAAATGTACTATATATGTTAAAATATGGCCAACCATTATCAGGAGACAACAAAGCAAGTTTAGCCCAGTGTGGCGTTTGCCCAGTGAAATTGCTAAACTGATTTCTGCAGCAAGTCTTGTAAAATAATTGCTTTAACAGGGTGATCTGAACCACAAAGCAATTAGATGAAATTGAGTTTTTCATTTCAAATACCTGAAGGGATTTCACCATCATGTCTTCTTTGATATCCTTCCTAATGTAATATTTACTGACTTGCTCATATCTTGTGTCTGACAGACATTTATGGGCCGATCACATGAGATAACATCATTTGAACAGTCTGTCAAACCCATTAGGTAGACTAGACCAGAAAATCAATTCCACAGGAATACCGGACTGTATTTTATTAATATAAGCTGCAATAACACAATCTTGCAAGTCTGATTGTGATTTCCATCCCCCTCTCTGCTTTTTATAGCCCAGTGAACAAGGAAGCATTTGCCTGAGCTACTTTTGAATACATTTCCCCCCCAGAATGTAAAAAAAAAAAATGGGAAGGGGAATGGTTCTTGGATATTTCTCTCAAAGTTGTCTCCCCTACTATATACACTCTCAGATCATTATATATTGTGGTATTGAATGGCTTTGTCAATGGGCACACTTTTGAGGCTGATAGAATAGAATAGAATAGAATAGAATAGAACAGAATAGAATAGAATAGAATAGAATAGAATAGAATAGAATGGAAGGAACCCTGGAGGTCTTCTAGTCCAACCCCCTACTTAGGCAGGAAACCCTATACCACTTCAGACAAATGGTTATCCAATCTCTTCTTAAAAACTTCCAGTGTTGGAGCATTTACAACTTCTGGAGGGAAGTTGTTCCACTGATTAATTATTCTAACTGTCAGGAAATTTCTCCTTAGTTCTAGGTTGCTTCTCTCCTTGATTGGTTTCCATCTGTTACTTCTTGTCCTGCCCTCAGATGCTTTGGAGAATAGCCTGACTCTCTCTTTTTGTGGAAGAGGAAAGGAAGTTCGCGTGGCATTTAATATCTGTAGGAAGATCGCATTGCATTTAATATCTATTTTCTCTAGCAACAGCACAACTTAATGGTCACTTTTGGATCGTGTTAGTTGGAATGTGCAATATATTAGAGCAGTGATAGCAAAAGCATCCACTTCTTAAGCCAATTTGTCTAAGTATTTCTCAAAAAGTATAATTTCCTTCCTGCCTCAAATTAGCAAGGAGCTGAAAATTGAGCGTGCTGTGAACCTTTTCAACATTGCAAAATGCATCCTTTTCAGATTGTTAAACACGCAACATACTATTCAGAAGGGGAATGTAGAGGGTGTTAAAAAGAGAAAGCAAATAAGTCCCTTTCCCAAGCAACTTTTCTTCTCAATTGAGTCACAATAAATGGACTTTTCAGCATGCTTCATTCAAGTAACTGTTGGGAGTTAAAACCCACCCCTCTCCTAGAAAAATGAAATATTTTAGGATATATTAAAAAGCCAAAATATTTCCCCTAAAAGAGAAGTAGAAACTCAGAGAGGCAGAAACTCAGCCCCCCTCCCCCCGGTTTTGTTAATTAAGGCCTTGGCCAGTCTATTCTACATAACAAAGATTTACCTCCTTCAGGCAGAACCATTTAATTGCCCTTAATTGCACCACCCACCAAGTTTCAACCAAACTTAGCACATGGACAACCTACAGAGCTAGTTATGACCTCTGACAGCAACCAATCAGAATACTCATCCTGTGCCCCAGGAAGTCCAAAGCCCAGAGAGGGTATAAAACCCAGGGACTCTCAGCATCTCTTCCCTTTTTCACTCAGGATCTCCAAGCCATGTGCTCCTGTTCACCATTAAACCATCTTTCCAAGCATCTTCTATGTTTCCAGTGTCTTTTTCCCCACTTGGAATTGAGCCCAGAAAGAAAATTCTTCCAACCTAACGAGAGAGAAAAATGATGACATCCGCCTACAGAGAATTCAATTGCACCAAATATCAGAAAATAAATAGTGATGAAATTCTATTAATAATAATAATATTTTAAAAAAAACTTGGGTAATTTTCAGGTACATTTTAAGCTGGATTCAGGATTGTACGGATGGTCATTTGGAAGTGTACTTCTTCTCTGCTTCCATCAATACAGTTAAATCTATCTGGCTACAAAGAGCTACGGTATTATGATATTAAATAGATGGTCAAAATTAAGCTGAAGGAACAGGAAAAGAAAAACATGAAAAACAGAAGACATGACTTCCTCAGCTATTTAGGTTTGTGTGTGTGTGTGTTTGTGTTTGTGTGTGTGTGTGTCCCCGTCCTTGAAGTTATCTCAGCAAGATTTTAGAAATGGTTTACCATTGCTTCCTTCCTTGGGCTGGGAGATAATGACTGGCTGAGAATCACCCAGCTACCTTTGGACCTACAGCAAGACTACAGGTAGTTCTCGATTTACATAAGTTCATTTAGTGACCACTTTGTTGGAAGAAATATCCAGGTCCAGTTCCAAGCCAGAAATAAAATGGAGGCTGATTGGAAAGAAAGATTTTTTTTTTTATTGGTGAACACAACCAACACACTCAACAACATGCAGTTCTGTGACAGCAGACAAAATGGAGTTGAGAGCGGACGGGTTTTATACTTTTTGGATCCCTATGGGGTCATGTAGGGGTCATGGCTGGCTCTATAGGCAAAAAGGGAAATGCAAATCCGAGGTGTTTGTCTGAGCTAATCATATCAACCTTTGGCTTGTTGCTTATCTGGAGTTTCTGTCTGATTCAGTCTTTCTGAATGGATTACCATATCTGCATTTCTAAAAGATGGCCTCCTCAGTTTCTGCTTGGGGCAGGAAGACTGGGGCTGGTTTATGCCTCCTTTAAGATTTTTCCCCCATGTCTCCTTTAGGGGAAATATTCTACCTTGGGTCAGGGCTCCAACAATCCACCCCCATTCAAATCATGAGTCTCTAGCTGCATCTCTCAGAGTTAAAAAAAAAAATGATTTATTAGAAGTGAACATGTCAGTGCTACCTGGATGCAGCCCACTCTGAGACACATCATTCATCTCACCCTTGACCCTGGTCTTCCCCCCACCGCCTGGATGTCTATTCTCCAGTGGGACACATCATAGTCAAGAGTCATCAATCATGCTCTCCGGTAATAATCTTGCACGCCAACAGCTTCAGCTACCTAGCAATTATCTGAAGCATTTAAGGAATGCACTACTTTCCCCACTCCCTTTCTGCTGGCAACTAAAAAGACCAAAGTAGCATTCTTTTTAGTTGACATTCTGCCTTTTTAATAATCCTCAAAATATTTCATTCTCTAGGAGGATGGGTGGGTGCTGACTTTCTACAGTTTGAAATTACAGCGGGACTGAAAAAAATGTGACTTATGACTCTTTTTCACACTTGTGACTGCTGCAGCTTTTCCATGTTCACGTGATAAAAATTCAGGCGCTTGACTCATATTTATGACGGTTGCCGGATTCCAGGGTCGTGCGATCACCTTTTGAGACCTTCTGATAAGCAAAGTCAATGGGGAAGCCAGATCCGCTTATCAACCATGTTACTAATTTAATACCTACAGAGACTCACTTAACGACTGTGGCAAGGAAGGTTGTAAAGTATGGGGCCAGACCTATCACCAGTAGCAAGACCACAGGACTCATTAAGACTTGGCAGGGGGGGGGGGGGGGGGGGAAAAAACAACAAAAAGTAGCAACAGAAATTTTGAGTTGAATTGTGGTCGTACATTGAGGACTACTTCAACTTCTATACCAGGGGTGTCAAACTCAAGGCCCGGGAGCCAGATCTGGCCCGTAGGGTACTTAGATCCTGCTTGTGTGGCCGGCCTGGAAATAGCAAAAGACCACCCTGCAGTGCTTCTCCCAGTGAAAACAGAGCTCCATTTTTACTGGCAGAAGGCTGTGGCAGACAACAATGGAGCTTGGGCCACCATAGGCGCCCCTGACACGAGTGATGTTGAGCTGGCCACACCCATCTTGGCCACACGCATCCCAGCCCCCTGAGGTCAAACACAACCCTGATGCAGCCGTCAACGAAATCGAGTTGGACACCCCTGTTCTACACCAAGCTGGCTTTCCAGATAGGAATATTTGTACTTAAAACTGAACTATTAAAAATGCAACACAACACCAGGATGTATTCGGGCAAGAATGCAACATTTTCATTTGAAGTTTGATTGTTTATCTATACCAGCCGAACCTTCAGTTCCTCTCCCCCAAAATATTATAAATTGGATAATCTCTGAAGAATTCATGGTTAGCCATTTTTTAAGGCCCTATTGTAAAGAGGAATGTTAAAGCTATTGGTTACGTATTGCAGCTGTATCATAAACACTTCCAACTAAGATTTTCTAAACAGTCAAGTAGTTAATAATAGTTCAGTTTATTTAGATGATGCAAAAATCATTTTATCTGAAAATGGTTAAGAGATCCTGAGCATACATATATCGAGGGCCCAGGTTTACCCAAATACAGGGTAATTCTTTCTTCTCCATCAAAACAGTTACTCTTCATTTATTTTATCCCAACTTGATCCATGAACATAAATCATTTTGGGGAATATCCTCCCATTTACATTCACAGATTTCAGAAGATAATTAGGACTGCAGAAAAAACAATTACTAACAACGTCCCTTCCATTGAGGACCTGTATAGTGCACCAGTCAAAAAGAGGGATGTGAAAATATTTACAGACCCCTCACATCCTGGACATAAACTGTTTCAACTCCTTCCCTCAAAATGATGCTATAAAGCACTGCACACCAGAACAACTAGACACAAGGACAGTTTTTTCCCAAATGCCATCACTTTGCTTAACAAATAATTCCTTCAACACTGTCCAACTATTTACAAAGTCTGCACTACTATTACTATTAACCTTCTCATCACTCCTTATCACCCATCCCCTCCCACTTGTGACTATATGACTGTAACTTCATTGCTTGTATCCTTACGATCTATATTAACTGTTTCCTAGTATGATTTGATTGTACCCTATGACTGTTATTAAGTGTTGTACCTTATGATTCTTGACTCTTGACAAATGTATCTTTTCTTTTATTTACACTGAGAGCATTTGCACCAAGACAAATTCCTTGTGTGTCCAATCACACTTGACCAATAAAGAATTCTATTTTATTCTATTCTTATAAATGAAACAAAAATGCCTAACCTGCTTTTTCTGCAGGATTTGTTATGAACATTTTAAATAATCTGTAGGAGGAAAGGAACAGTCATTGGAGAGTAAACAGTGAAAAATAAAGAGGTTGACTGCCAAATGATAATTCAAGCTCTTCTTATTTGAGAAATAAGCTGGAAAATAAACCTGTGGAAGACCTGAAAGATTTTCTTTTCCAATTACTCACAATGTAAAGAAGGGTTAATGGATTTCTATGTTTGAAAAATCCCTGCAGAGGTCTGTGTCGATTAAACAAAATCCGATTAGGAGTGTTGACTTGATCCAGAAACCTGATGTCATTCAGTTTGATAATCTGAATTGATTAGGGCAATCTAACTGATTCAGTTGGGATATTTATCAAATCAGATTGAATGGATTCAAACAGGCACCAAAGCATCTGAATAGTTCAAGCCAATTCAGAGAGACTTGTTCTCATGAAATTATTTCAAATGGCTTTATAATTTTAAAGAGCCTCGGTGGTACAATGGTTAAAGTACAGTACTGCAGGCTACTTCAGCTGCCTGCTGGCTGTCTGCAATTTGGCAGTTCAAATCTCACCAGGCTCAAGGTTGACTCAGCCTTCCCTCCTTCCGTGGTGGATAAAATGAGGACTCAGATTGTTGGGGGCAATATGCTGACTCTGTAAACTACTTGGAGAGGGCTGTAAAGCACTGTAAAGCAGTATATAAGTCTAAGTGCTATTGCTAGAATTCAGAAAATCCATTTAGTTCAGAATTTTAGCTGAACTACCTTGAGTTCAGATCTCTGAAGGAGAATTTGCAGAACCCAATTCCACCATTTTCAAGGGAGAAAAAAAAATGTTCTTTTAAAATCAGACTGGGCTGATTTGAGATGTTTGGCAGCTAGAAAATATGAAAGGACCATCATTCAAAGCTGTTCCATCAAACTTTGAAGTTGCCTCTTTCTTTTTCAAACCTGGCTGCAGAGTTAGAGAGTAGAAGTAATTAGGCCAAATCAAGAACATTTACTGCAATGATATCCCTATTCTCTTCAATTGACAGTTGTGTCGGGCATTGTCAAGGGCCACACTCCAAAATTAGGCAGGAATTTCAGAGGTTTACATGGAACATTGAAGATAAAATCCTTCCAAAAATTGGAAGGAATGTTGGAGATCTTCTGGTCTAGCTCCCTTCCCCAAGTCAGAAGACTTTACACCATCCCAGACAAATGGATGTCCAATCTTTTCTTGAAAACTTCCAGCAATGGAGTACCCACTATTGCAGGAGGAAAGCTGTTTAATTGATTTGAGTTGGAGACCCAGGAGATTATCTTCAACCATTAGAAATTCCATGGGTGCCACTCATTCTCCCTTAGCCCTACCTACCTCGTGCATTGAGGGGATACAAGTAAGGGAGATCACCACAAAGGCAATCTTGAATTCCTGAAGAAAAGCGGGGTGGGGGTAATAATCTATTCAGACAGAAATTGAACCCTTGAACACATGATTTTTTTCAAACATGGATGAAAGGTGAGAAAGCATGCTGGCATTGCCACCTGCTGGCTGGCCAAGAAAGAACAGGAACTCTAGGAGGCAGAGACAATAAGATTTTACTGAATAAATATTAAAAGAGTTACAGGGAAAGACATAGCAATTCATGTTCCATCACCTCAGAATGGCAGCACACCCCTACATGAAAACTTTAAAAGTTCTTACTACCTGTGGGCTTTTTAATATTATAATATTTTTTCTTAAGAGGCAGGGAGTCTGAACAATAACATCTGGAAATGGCTGGGTAGTACATGTTATTAGAGACATCAGACAAGTAAACACTCAGCCAGATATATTTTTAATTAGACAGGTTCCTTATCTGGCACCATCTGGAGATAATATTTGGTCAATAACTTCAGAAGCCAAATTAAGTGACTTTTTGATAAGAATGTTTTCATGGGAAATTATTTCTAGCGTGCTGCTATCTAGTGCCCTCTCTCTGCAGCAAGAGTTAAATTAGTAGGTTCTGGCTGCCTTCTATCTTAGTTGTTGTAAGTAGGAATAAAAGGCTCATAGACAAAAATAATATCAACAACATAATCCACAAAAGCTTGTACTCCTCACTTTTTTCCTATCCATCAGAGCTGATATTTAGCAGGTTCTGACCAGTTCTGGAGTTCTGGATAGCGGAAATTTTGAGTAGTTTGGAGAACCGGCAAATCCCACCTCTGACTGGCCCCACCAAACCCATCTATTCTCTACCTCCCGAGTCCCAGCTGATCGGCTGGGTCTTCTTTTGTTGCCCTGCACAGGAGAATGGAGCTGGAAAGCAGGTTAGTGAGGTGGGGAGGGAATGGGATTTTGCAGAAACCTTCCCCCAGGAGTGGGGAAGGAATGGAGATTTTACAGTATCCTTCCCCTGACACGCCCACCAAGCCACACCCACAGAACTGGTAGTAAAAAAAAATTGAATCCCACCACTGCTATCCATGTTTATGAACTTTCAACTGTACGATTTTTAAAAATCATTTTGATTTGTATGTCTGCATTGTTTCCCCAATATGAACATTTTACACCCCTAGTTCCTTAATACAGTACATATTACTGGGTTATAATTACTTGTAAAAAGAGATGTATCATTTGTCCAAAAGATATTCAACCTGTAACTAAAGAGAAAACTGAAGTCCCCACTTCCTGACAGCGGGGACAATTAGCCAGTGGAACAGCTTGCCTCCAGAAGTTGTGGATGCTCCATCACTGGAAGTTTTCAAGAAGTGATTTGGGCAACCATTTGTCTGGAATGGTAGAGGATTTCCTGATTTTGGCAGTAGTTTGGACTACATGACTTCCAAAGTCCCTTCCAGTCTTATGGTTCTATGTAATCAAGGATTAAACCTAGTCTAAATGTCTACAGAGATTCTCAGTCATCCAGGTCATGATTGTCCCAAAGGTGCTTTTTTCAAGAGGCAACTGGACTTTCTGGTTTTTCTTTGAAGACACTTCTCATCCAAGAGGCTTCTTCAACTCAAGAAGCTTGAAGAAGAGCTGAAGGAGCTTCTTGGGTGAGAAGTGAAACATCTTCAAAGAAAAATCAGAAAGTCCAGTTGCCTCTTGAAAAAAACACCTTTGGGACAGCCTAGTCTACTTGCGGTCTTCTTTCTCTTCTTCCTATGCAAGGATTCTCTATCCTAGGTTGAGTAGAGTCGAGGAAGTGGCAGCCTTAAGTATTTGTCTTCCAGATTCCATCAGTGTGGTCTAGGACCATTACTGGATTCCCTTCTATTTTTTTTTTAAACAGTTTATTAGTTTTTACAATTAAAACAACCAACGATACATACACAAATAAACGAGAGAAAAAAAAGAAGGAAGAAAAGAAAGAAAAGAAAAGATTGAAAAGAAAGAAAAAAGAAAGAAAAAGAAGGAAGAAAAGTTAAAAGCATTCTTATTTTTACGGTTTGCAAGATCTTTTTTCATAGCCTTTGATTTATGTCATATACACACACCTATTCTATACATATATCGCTATCTCATTATTATAGGTTAATACTTTCCTCTTATGCCTTATGGTATATAATTTATCTTTGATCAATCCAATTATACCAACAATTCCAACTATCATAATATAGTGAAGTATCTTTGTTTTTTAGTGCCAAAGTCAGTTTGTCCAGTTCTGCACATTTTGAAATTTTATCAATAATCACTTCATCTGGTGGAATTTGATGTTGTTTCCAATATTGAGCGAAGGCTAATCTGGCCACGGTTAAGATGTGTATTGTTATGTATTTAGCTTTTTTGGAAATTTGTTTGTCAAAGATCCCTAGTAGGAAGGACTCTGGTTTATATTCGATCTGCTCTTGGGTGAGAAGTGAAACATCTTCAAAGAAAAATCAGAAAGTCCAGTTGCCTCTTGAAAAAAGCACTTTGGGGACAGCCTAGTCTACTTGCAGTCTTCTTTCTCTTCTTCCTATGCAAGGATTCTCTATCCTAGGTTGAGTAGAGTCGAGGAAGTGGCAGCCTTAAGTATTTGTCTTCCAGATTCCATCACTGTGGTCTAGGACCATTACTGGATTCCCTTCTAGAGAACCATTCTATTCCTAATACAGAATACATCCCATCTGCAGTCCTTTTCTCCCTCTTGCTTGTCTTTCTTACACCTCCGACCATCACCCCTTCTCCAGTGGGTCTTCCTTTAGTGAGATCTCACCTTTCTTCAGCGGCTCCTGCTTCAACCCAGTCTGAGTTCAAAAATTAATCCTTTCAGCTTCTATCAACCTCATACAGCTCACTTTAACTCCTGCATGTTAACTTTAATTTCCTTCCCTCTCTTCTCCTTGGGGGATAATCCCCTTCTTTTCCAGAACTTCCAATTCTCCACTAGCTGCTGATTACCTCTTTCCTCATCTCTTCCCTCACTTTCCTCCTATATGCCTTAATGTTTATAAGGATCTCCTTTTCTGTGCTTCAAACTCCTTCCAATTATATTCTCGCGAAGCGAAGCTCTTTAGAAACCAAATGAACCATTTTTCTCATGGCAAAACTCCTTTCTTTGCACCTACTCTTAAAATGGGGCTCCGAAAGATCAAATTTGAAGCTTCTCTTAGGTGGGAGCAATCTAAAACAATGACCTTTCTAGAGGACCTTCAATCCCTTCCAAACCCACAGTCCCAAAAAACTACCCAAGAAGAAAGCATTAAGAATTCTGTTGTGTAGGTAAGTTGGCGTTCTGACCCAGTTCCCAAATATGACAAGCACACGACTTTTTCTCTAAATGTCCCCTGTCAGCATTCCAAGAAAACTCTCCATCTCCATTCACTACCCTGAGACAAAGTTCATACAAGCAATAATTTATTAGAGAAGTCATATTGGCACATCTGGGAAAACACAAATCTGAGAGTTCTGGGTTTTCCCACCCCAAAAGAGAAATGAAAGATCCATCCTCTTCATCCATCAGTCCATCACATGGTACAATCAATCTTCATCCCAACTAGAGACATCCCCTCAGTCACTCCCCTACAGGTGCAGGGCAACATGTCCTTGACTCTCTGAGAAAGAATGTTGTTGTGTCTAATCTTCTACCCCACTATGAAATCCCACCTCCCAAATTCCCAGGTACTGAATGTGGAAGCTTCCAAGAAAAAAAATGGCTTCCAAGGCTGACAGTTCCCTTTATTAGGAGCACCAGCCACTCTGGCAAAGAGTCTCTTTCTCTCTCTCTCTTTCTCTCAGCAGCTGAGTCTCTAAGTGCCTGTGGAAAGCAAAGCTTGCTTTCCTTCCCCCTGAAATGGCTCCAACACCACCAGGAGCCTCTCCTACTCATCACACTTGTAATGAAAGTCCTGGAAAGTACACCCAATACTTCTTCCAGTAGTGGAGACACACATAACACACTGAAGGTGTGCCCAACTCTTAGCACCACAGATTCCAAGAAAGAATTCCAATATGGTTCCAGACAGGATTCAGAAGTTCGGACTATCAGTGACTGACCAACAGGGAGACCAACAGTTGCCTGCCACATCTACTCATCTCCGCCCCCTGCCTTTTATCCCCAGAGCTTGGGTGGAGCTTAGCTAGCAGCGGTGACTCTTCCGTCCCGAGGACCAGCCCATAGAGTCCCACTGCTGTCCTTTCTTCTTCCTTCTATGCATTCATGTGTCAGCTGTTCCTCCTCTTTCTCATCAGCCACCTCTGGACCTGGAGGCTGTTCACTCTCCATCTGGGAGATTAATGGATAGCCCAAGCTCCATCTCTGTCTCTATCTTTGACAGCTTCATTCCCTCTTCCTCCTCAGAGCTCTCAGATGGCCTTGAGGCTGGCCCCAACTCCCACTCCGCCTCCTCATCTGATTTGACTGCTGGAGGGGCTGGTGGCCAACAGGCTACAAAAGTTGGTGCCTTTATTCTTAAACAACCCACAGTATCATCCAATACTAAATAGCTGCAGCAGACTGCTGAATAAATTCAGCTGCTCGGGTCCACTGTACGGAAGAGAAGGCCAAACTTACTAATCAGAAGAGCTCAAAAGGTTCTGAGTTATAAATAAAGCATCTTATAATTACTAAAGTTACAAGTAAGAATTATGTTTACCTCCCAATTACAGTTGCAGCCTGCGCTATGCAGAGTCACGAGCTGTCTTTCTGAGGGGCCTCAGGTCACTCTTTATGGATTTCTCTCTGGCAATTTTGAAGGCTATGCTGGGCCCATAATTATTTCTGATAATAAATGTGCTTTATTGCAACACTTCAAGGCTCTTCAGGCAGGTGTTGGGACAGTCGTGAAAACAGCCAGGAAGAAAAGTGGGGGAGGAAGCTCAACTTTGAGTTTGATTTAAAGTAAGCTTAATGTAATGGATGGATCTATATTTTTAGTGTTATCTCTCCATCCTTTTGCCTATTTATCCACCTGTACTTCAACTAGGTACTTTTGCTAAAGCATACTTTATTCCCTCGCTAATCTGTTGGGCTTTTCTTCAGCTAGTTGGTGGATATTTATGGGTCATGTGTGTTAAGCCTGGATTCCCCAATGGGTGTTAAGGAAAACAAACTAAACAGAACGTGCAGCGAAGTCAGATAGGAAGACAGGTAAATGTGTGAGATAAGTTTTCTAGTTAACACGCAGTAAAAATACAGATACGCTTGTGCTATCAAGAATGTAGTTTATTCCATTTAAGAATTATAGCATAGTCATAATAAACAGTCCAGTAGTCATATATCATATCAGTCAAGTCTTGTCAGGGATACTCTATTTGCAAAGTCCGTGTTGAATAGCCAATGTCAGTACACTTACAATAAATCTGTCCAATCTTTATTTTCTCTCCGTTGAGAAAATATCTTCAAAGTAATCCAACACTTCTTCTCCTCCCCGATCCAGCAAGAACGCAGTCTTCAATAAGCCAGCCAGTAAGAGCCAGAGAGTGCCTTGCTGCTTATATAGTACTTTTACAGCTGCACCCTTAATTACATTCCTTTAGCTTAAAGTCACATACACTTTATCTGACAAACCATGATACCATATTCATTATTTTTACCCAAACCAGTTAGGGTAAACAATGTTATCCCTAACAATGTGTATTTCCAACATGATTATTTATAATAATCTGCATTCCCAACATGATTATTTATAATAGTTAACCATCTGAAAAATCACTATTGTTCGTCCAATCTATACGGAATAACATTGCACAGTGATATTTCACCCCAATATCTTTAAAAGGATCTGTAAAAGACATGGAAGTGTTCTAGGTCCCTGCATTCTTTTGGAAAGGGTTCAGAAGTACCTTAAATTTCACATAAGCCCAAGTCCCACTCTAAAGTTGGTTAAAACAGCCACGACTTTTAAGCTTCTGCAAATGTCGTGCCCCAGCATATAACTTTTATATACTGTTGTTGCTCTCTATCCCCATGTAGTGGCCAGAGAGATAAATACCAAGTATATTGTTTGAAGCTGAACCAACCTCTTTACCCATTCTCAAAACAAGTGCAGACTGGGAAGCCAGACTCCATTTCCTTTAGCATTTGGAGAAGGCAGAAGAAGAAAGAAGGACCCATCTTTAACTCTGGCACATGGTAATCCAAGGACTAAGACACATCCTACACACAGAGCATTGCTGGTGAGATTTAAATTGCTTGTATTTATTAATTGTTATGTTCAGCAGTAACTCAATACTGCCTATCTTGTATTTGGTTCTCATTGTATGTATCCCTATTTTCCCCAGTTTCACCATACCCTGTTCTTTCAATAAAACATCCAGATCTACCCACAAGGTCTGTTTTATTGGAAGATAGGTGGGTTTAGCTGCATGTCAAGCTGCACACAGACTAACGTGTAGTGAGGACAGAACAGCAAATGCCTAACTAAAGAGGCCATTGCCTTAAGCAAACCTTTAATAAAGCAAGGATATCTAAAAAGACTCCCACTCACTTGGAAGCTTGTAAAAGTCTGATGCCGACACACATTTCAAAGCACCCGTTCCAATTCATTTTTAAAGCATGCACAACACTAGTAGATAGATACTTGAGGTAGTCCTCAACTTATGACCACCATTGAGCCTGTGAAAAATGGTCATAAGACATTTTTGCAATGCTGTTGTAACTTTGAACAGTCACTAAGCGAACTGTTGTAAGTCAAGGATTACCTGTACTTACATTTTGATGTGCCCATGTGCAAGTATATATGTGCATACTTGCATATATGTACATACTTGCATATACGATGAAATGCATTTTCTTTTTGTGCAGTTTAAAGTTTAATATCCTCTAGAACTGGGGTGTCAAACTCAATTTCATTGAGGGCCGCATCAGGGTTGTATTTGACCTCAGAGGACCAGGGTGGGCGTGGCCAGGATGGGCGTGGCCAGTTCAAAGTCACTCCTGTTGGGTGCGCAGGTGGTAACCCGAGCAGTCTACCAGCAAAATCAGGCTCCTGAGCTCCGTTTTTGCCTGTGACTCCCTCCTTCAACCCTCTGCCAGTGAAAATAAAATGGAGCTCAGGAGCACGATTTGATTGGCAAACACACCGCGGACCAGTCCTTCGCTATTTCCAGGGCGGCCCCACAAGCCAGATCTAAGTAATCCGTGGGTTGGATCCGGCCCCCAGGCCTTGAGTTTGACACCCCTCCTCTACAAACATAGACTTTCTCCCTTTTTCCCTTGAGCAAAGACGTCTCTGCTACTGGCACCATTCCTAATTTCCATGTCACTTAATTGGTTAGAAGATCAGCCAACTACAAAAAAATTAACCACTATTACATATTGGTACAGCTCAGCAAAAAGTAATTGCAGACACGTTAGATAATTTTAGAGAATTTGCATACTGCTTATTCCCTCCCTGGTTGAGGATGGCTCATAGAAATGCAATTAAAATACAGTTTAAAGCAAATCTTAACATATTAAAACAATGAACGTTATAAAATGGCAACTATCAAAACAAATAAAACAGCTAAAATGAAAAGTGCAGCGATTAAAAAAAGTATCAATGGCCACTTAAAGAATAGAATTTGGGTTAGAACAAGACCTTGATGGAATATCAAACTTGTGCTTTGCAGAACCAAAGGAAACAGGTATTTTGGAGCAGGTGAGGTCTCCCTTAAATTAAACCTTTAAATCAAATGTAGCATTTCCTGGGCAACAATATAATCATAGAAGGTTGGGGAATACAAGTGACTTTTTACAGGAGGTGTTTGAATGCCTTGGAATCCATAGTTTGTGAGTAACTGGAAAGGTAGGTGTGCCAGGAATTCTTCACAATTATGATCAAGACTTAATCTACATTTTTTTCAATTGTTCTCTGCTTTTCAGATTTATGGGAATATATTTGGTTCCATAAAACTCAAGGGCAGAACAGAATTGAAAAGGTAAATTAAGGTTTAGCTATTGTAGATAATCCACAGTTAATATAAAAACTCAGCTTCTCATTTTTTTAAAAAAATGAGAGTTTAATACGATTCAGTTCTTCAACTGAAAATTCAACATAATTACCTTACTCACAGCTTTCTTTCAACAGAAATGTAAGATTGGGAGATTGTAGATTATCATTCCTATTTATTAAGTTATTATTACAATTATCTGTCTTGCTAGAAACATCAAGGGAATGTTGAGGATAGTCAACAGTGGCAGTAAAATTAACAGTTTTAAAAGAATTCTCCCTATTACTACATTTGCACTGGCAATAGTACTGCATTCTTCATCTCTCCTTGATGAGTTTTCATCCGTTGTTTCTTGTCCTGCCTTCAGGTGCTTTGGAGAGTAGCTTGACTCCCACTTCTTTGTGGCAGCCCCTGAGATATTGGAACACTGCTACCATGTCACCCCTAGTCCTTCTTTTCATTAAACTAGGCATACCCAATTCCTGCAACTGTAATTTATTTATTTATAAGGATATTTAGATTCATATCCTTACATCCCTTAAATTAAGAAAGATTTGCAATAGTGGTGAAATTGAATATCTGTAGCTCAGCTGTAGGATGAAGGTGAAGGTTCATTATCCAAGCTTGTGGGTTGGTTTCTGAACGTTTTGTTACATCTTTAGAGGCGTTTACGGGCAGGGGTGGGATTCAACTGGTGTTACTACTATGTTTTGCACGCGCATGCACACTTTGCGTGTGTAAAAATCCTTAAGCTGTGCTGCCTGGATAGCTGAAAAGTGCAGTGCACAATTGCACAGCATTTGAAAAGCCACTTTTTTCCTGCTTTTTCAACCTTAGCTGTGCCGCGCAAAGCAGCTGAAAAAGCAGGAAATAAAGGACAGGTAAGAGCCCGGGCGGGCAGGTGGGCCAAACAGCAGCAAACCGAACAGGTTCGGTGTCTGCTGCTCTTCAGAGCTACCAGTTCTATAGAGCTGGGCAGAATGGTAGCATCCCACCCTGTTTACGGGAATTTCAGTGTTGGTGATCTTCTGTTTATACAGGTTTCAGATGTGGGTGTGTCAAGTGAGCTTCTTGTGATGGGTCTTGTGATAGGTCAAGTATGAAAGTCTTGTGACAGATCTTATGATAGGGAGGTCACATTAGGTCAGGGTGATTGGGAGGTGAACTGCTGGTGGTGGAGAAGTTGCAGGGGTGGGATTCTGCCGGTTTGAATCGGTTTGGGTGAAGTCGCTCCAAAGATCAGCTGGGAGCAAACTGGTATGCTCTAACAATCATGTGGCCCTGCCCACCACCCAGGGGTGGGATACGACAAGGTTAACTACCAGTTCGGGATTTACGAGTTTCCCTACATGCTGTGATCGTGCGCCTGTAAATCGTAAATCTGTGCACTGTGTGCAGAGAAGCAGCCTTTGAAACAGCCCTCTTTTCCTGCTTTTTTAACTGCAGCTGTGCCTCGTTTGGCAGCTGAAGTTGAAAAATCAGGAAATAAAGATCAGGTAAGAGCCTGGGTGGGTGAGTGGGCAAAAACATCAACAGACATAGAACCGGATCTATGTCCGCTGCTCTTCAGAGCTACCGGTTCTACAGAGGTGGACAGAACCGGTAGAAACCCAACCCTGCCACCACCCTTGCGCTGTACTGACCTTTATCGTCCCAGCTGATCAGCATGGAAGAGTGGATTGCCACTCCTCAGCTGTGTTACTACCCTGAAGTAACATAGCAGGTAAGGATTTTTACACTGCTGTTCATGTGTGCATGCACAGCGCATGATCGCCAAACCGGTTGTTATACTGGCAGCATCCCACCCCTGAAGAGTTGTGTGGGTTGGTTGAGGGTCGGTGTTGTCTCTGGTTGGTTGTGCGGTTGATTTGGATTCTGAGGGGTTCATAGGCTGGTTGTAGGTCAATGTATCTGTTGATGAAGTTGCTTGTTGAGTGCAAGGCTTCAATGAACTCATGAGCGTGGTGGGTGGTAGTGTGGCTGATGATTTTTGTGTTGCTCTCATTGAACTGCTGCTTTTTGGTGTTGGTGTGGGTTGAGATTAAGAAAGATTTTTAAGACACCCAACATTTCCCCTTTTATTTATGGCTCAGCTAAAACCATAGGCTAAACAGCAAATGGCTATGAACTAAAACATGTATTTACACAATAATTTATCTAGATTGCCCTATTTATTTTCTAGTTGTATACCATAAGCAGTCTGGGTGTTGAGCTATAGCTTAGCCACTAGTGTAAGATAAAATAAAAACAACTTTCGGTCTCGTAATGTGCAGCCTTGATGCCTTTTAAATATGGCTTGAATTACTTCCACCATTAGCTTATTGCATTCTAATTCTCTTCCTAAAAGAAATACACCGTTTCTGGTGCTATTCATCATGCATTTTGAAATTGCATACATTCATTGTAGGAAACATCTCAACTGGATTAAACTCTTTTGGATGCTATTCCAGTGTGGAAAACTATTTTTAAGCTGCTTAATATGTTGTGCATTTTCCCCCAAGAAGATCAGTCCTACAATATATTATGTTTCAACTTGAAAGTGCAATTTTGCTTCCAGTTCTCAGCGTGGACCCATGCCCCCACCTGATACTGGCTCGGGGAGGAGGGCCATGAGACCACACTGAGCCATCAACCTATCTGCCAGAGCCACCAGTTGACCACCACCTCCACCGGTGGGGCTGGGGGCCCAACCCTGGCCTTACCTTCCTGAACCTGTCTAGGTGTTCTGATCTAGCCTTCCCAAAAAAGCTCTAAACAGACTATTGTCCTGGCAAAACCCCTTTTATTAAACGAAGGTGAATTTCTTACATTCACCTTCAGCCAAAGGCCTGGCAACCAGTCTTTCAAGGGTATAATTAGGAGCACAGACCTTATCTAGCCTGGAGAGCTGCCAAGTAAATATTTTCAAACGCAGTGTTGACAAGGAAGGACTCGGCACAGAGTCTCTGAGATGCACAGACAGATCTTCACACTGCTGCAATGAACAAATTGTTTCCTGCAAAAGCCCCCTACACTTTTGCTCCTCTTTTAATCCCTCTGGGAGGGGCCATTCACCATCCACCTGTGGCTTTACTCCCACGTCGACCCTTAGTTCATAATTGTTCTTTTCTTTTAGCAGCTCTGTGCGTGCGCAGACTGGGAACCGGCTCCAGCTACTCCCTTGCCTCACTGCTGTCCAACTCTGAAAGCAGCTGATAACTGTCAGCCTGCTCTGGCCCCGTCTCTGCCTCTGATGCAGGGCCCTCGTCCAAGCCTACCTCAGCCTCCAGGACTGGCCCAGGTTCCTCCCCAACCACCTCACTGTCCGACTCTGCTGCCAGCTCTGCTAGCTGCCGGAGGGCCACAACACTGGGTTCCAGGACACTGGGGTGCTCCCTCTCCCATGGATCATCCACCAATGAAAGCTACGTTTGTTGGAAGCCCAAAGAAACTGACTTTCTTCCTAAACCAGGTACGGATGCATCTAGGCCAGTATGCCTTGGCCTACCCGATGAGGTGACAATGGTAAATACCATCATTGTTTACCTCAAGGGGGAAGCAGCGGACTGGGTGATGGACTTCCATGATGAAGGAGCACTGGAGTTGGGGAATGATGACACTTTCCCGGCCATCTATACTGAGCAATGGCCCCTTCCATTGCTGATATTTCAGCAATCAAAAACGATGTGCATAAGAATTTGGTTGGATTTAATTCAAATGTATTTTGCAGCTGAAGAGCCTTCTCTTCTAATGTGGACTCAAAATATTGTATAAAGATGAAATGCAAAACAGGAAGTGTGGGGGGTCACAAAATCACAGTACAACCACAACATAATAAAAACATTGAGTTTCAATGTATGTGGCTCCCAAATTGTCTTGACAAAAATGAGTTTATCATCTTTCTAAAGGACTAGAGCAGGGGTTTCCAACTTTAAACAACTCGGCAACTTTAAGATATCTGGGCTTCAACTCTAAGGATTCTTCATCTAGCCATGCTAGCTGGGGAATTCTGGGAGTTAAAATGCATGAGTCCTAAAGTTGCCATGGTTGGAAACCCTCTGGACTGGAGGGCTGATTCTTTTATCACATTTTTTGCTATTAAAAGGAGCTATCATTGAAAAGATCTGCCTTCCTCAATTTCATGGTGATCTAGAATCTATCAGTGAAGACTTCTCCACACGATACAGTCCCAATATGGTTCATCATTCATGATTAGAATACTCAGATGTATACCCGTATGCAGAGGTGAGCTTCAAAAAAATTTAACAACCAGTTTTCTGCCTGATTGCTGGGTGGGCATGGCCATGGTAGGTGTGGTCTAGTCAGTCTCCTGCACCATGGTGGGGGGGATAATTTTGGCCTCCCCGGGCTCCGGAGGTTTTCCTTGAGGCCCATTTCCAGCCTTCCTGCACCATGGCAGGGGGACTCCTGGGGGTGGGTGGGCAGGGCCAGCTGGAGTGGGATTTGCCAATTCACCAAACCGGCCATAAAATTAACAACTAGTTCACCCAAACTGGGGTGAACCGGTAGCAGCCCACCCTTGCCCGTATGGTCATAAATCATATATTATTTTCAAACAAATTTGGCATGCATATCATAGATTTAAATATACTTTGTTTCACTAACAAGGGAAAGATAATTCTGATTCACCAGTGGAAATTAATTAGCATCAGTTGGTTCAATCTAACTCATGATTGATGAGCAATCATTAGCAAAAAAAAAACACCTAATCACATTTTCAAGGCAAAAGAGAATAGTATCAAGCACTAACATTCAAAATGTGTGTGTGTAATTTTAAAGCATATCTAAAAATGGAAGGAGGGCAATATTTCCCTAAATGGGGTAAAACTAACCATGAGTAAAATATACTAAGTGAGCAAACAGAGTCATGGAATCCTATTGTTGTAAGATACCTTGCAGATCATCTAGTCTGCCCTTTCTCCTCTTTTCTCAACAACACAGATTAAAAAGATCCCTCTGCTTGAAAAGAAGTATGTTGTAAGTCAGTACAATGGCTAAAAACCTAATTTTTGTGTAAATGAGATTAATGTTACAGAGAACCTGCACTGTTCACAAAGAGAGTTGAGTGTTGTGGAGCAAATATAAGTTGAATTGTACAATACCCAGCAAATATTCCAGAGTGCTAGGTTCAGTTGCCAAGCCAGTTTACAAGTTTGTGGAGAAATAAACTTATCGCCATTTTAAAGAAAATAATACTGAATTCAACAACCTTCTTGAGTAGCCGCGAGGTTAGATCTGAGCAGTAAAAACAGCACAGTCAAAAAAAGGCTGCAGCCAATAAATCTATAAAATTATATCTCCCCTATATCCAAGGTCAAAAATCTTTCATAAGGCAAGCAGGCTTGGTTTAGGGAGGAGATAATGTCCTATCACAAGATTCAGCATCACAGGCTGGAAATAATGGTTGCTTTTTAAAAGGTTTCTTCATGTTTTTGAAAGACAACAATATAAGTTGTGTCCTAATCTATAGTACCAATCATGTTCCATGTTTAAGAATTTAAACATTGGTTGAAATGGGTCAAGTAACACATGCTACTTGTTCACATGAGAACAGGTCAAAAGGCACAGTGACCAGTACTTTGACATTTTGAAGAAGAAATATATTTTCCTTCTTCCTACAACCATCTTCCTACAACTTCCTACAACTTTCCAACTTTCTACAACTTCCTACAACTTTCCAGCAAGAATAATAGACTCCTAAATAGCAGTATTTTGAGTTTGGGGTTGTTGTTGTTGTTTTTATAATATTTGCCTGAAGCAAACAATATAAGCGGCATTGAATTAAAATTGATATTGTCTGAGAAAGTCCCTTAGATCTATTTATGTGTCCAAAGGAGATGAACATGTACTCTCTCTTGCATCTATTCAGAATATTTTTCTTCAGGGGCTATGAAAAAGACTCTAATACTCACTCAATTTTTCCTTAGTATACAATAAATCAAACTTCT
Organism: Notechis scutatus; assembly: GCF_049901735.1. Lineage (NCBI taxonomy): Eukaryota > Metazoa > Chordata > Lepidosauria > Squamata > Elapidae > Notechis > Notechis scutatus. The sequence goes on from NC_142013.1 coordinate 108,887,426, forward strand.
CAAGTATGTACTTATTTTATTAAAGACAACAAATTCTGTTGCCTGGATCAACAAATCATGCAAGGAATTTTCATGCAGCTGTACATTTTCCTGATCACATCCTCTACTGGTCCATCAAGAAAGGTCAGCTAATATCTCTTCTGGATAGACATAGCATCATATTGAAATATCCTGCAAACTATATGAACAGCAACAGTCTAAATAATCTGAGCAATGGATACTTTTGAAATGTGTTTGAATATCAGTAGCTCAGGTTGGTAGTTGGGCTGTTGGTTTGAGCTTCAAGCTTAGCAATTTGGTTGCAAACATTTCATCACCATTTCGACCTCGCCAGTGCATTTTGAGTTGTGCTCATCTGTCCGAACACAGGTCTTTAAATACTATTTTATGAGGTGCAAATTAGTCTGAATGTTATTTGTTCGGATATTTCTGAAACATGGTCTGATTTTGGACTGCTTAATTGTCTGGCTATTGTTGCTGGGCTATAGTCTTTGGTTTTTAAGTGCCTTCAATGGATAATTAGAACTGCAGAAAAAAACAATTGCTACCAACCTGCCTTCCACTGAGGACCTGTATACTGCAAAAGTCAAAAAGAGGGCTGTGAAAATACTTACAGACCCCTCACATCCTGGACATAAACTGTTTCAACTCCTACCCTCAAAATGAACCTATAGGGCACTGCACACCAGAATAACTAGACACAAGGACAGTTTTTTCCCCCCAGTGCCATCATTCTGCTAAACAATTCCCACAACATTGTCAAACTATTTATTAATACTGTAGTACCATTATTCTTCTCATCTTTACTATTACTTATCTCTTTTTCTACTTATAACTACCAGTATAACTTTGTTGCTTGTATCTTTACGATTTCTACTGTTTATTTAGTTTTCTAGTATAATTCATGTTGACTGCTTATTTAGTATCCTATGGCTATCACTAATTGTTGCATCTTATCATTTATGATAAATGTATTTTATGATGACTCATGATTTATCACTTATAGCACTGGTGGCTAACCTTTCTGGGCTCCTGTGCCAAAAAGACACTTTCCTTGTGTGTCCAATCATACTTGGCCAATAAAGAATTCTATTCTATTCCATCTGTGCGGATAATTTTGTTAATGGTTATAGCATTTACTTCTGATTACTTTCAGTACGGGCAGCCCTCCATTTATAACAGTTCATTTAATGATCATTTGGAGTTGCAACACTGAAAAAAAAGTGACTTACGATCGTTTTTACACTTATGACCGTTATAGCATCCTCATGATCATGTGATCAAAATTCAGACACTTGGCAACTGGTTCATATTTATGACAGTCGTATGAGTCATATGATCCCCTTTTGCAACCTTCTGACAAGGCAAGTCAATGGGGAATGCAAATTCACTTAGCAACCAGGTTACTAACTTCACAACTTCAGTGACTTGTTTAACAACTGGGGCAAGAAAGGTCATAAAATGGGGCCAAACTCACTTTAACAAATGTCTCACTGAGCATCAGAGGTTTTGGGTTTAATTGTGGACATAAGTCAAGGACTATCTGCATGAAATGGCAGCATACAATTGCTTTTTTAAAAAGTCTGCATGTTATGCTATGACTGCAACTTTTAATTATCAGAATCTCTTGCTTTTCATCATGTAATAAATACCGTAGCTTTATAGCACTCCGTTTACTTTGGAGTGGAATAGTTGAACATTTGTGAAATGATCACAGCAAAATATTTCTTCTGTGTTCCATGAAATATTATATCGACGCCTTTATTTATTTTTATTTTATTTATTTGATTTGTCAATCACTTACAAGATAACAGGTATAAGAATAAACATCAGTGTGAATGCAGGAAATAGGTACAAATAAATGGGGACAATAGGACAGGACTTATGCATGCCCCTTACAGACCTCTTAGGAATGGGGTGAGGTCAATAGTGGATACTTTAAGGGTAAAGGAGTGTGAGTTTAAGGATGTCACAACAGAGTCAGGTTAGTGCATTCCAGGCATTGACCACTCTGTTGCTGAAGTTGTACTTTCTGCAATTAAGTTTGGAGCAGTTTACATCGAGTTTCTATCTGTTATGTGCTCTTGTATTGTTGTGATTGAAGATGAAGTAGTCATTGACTGGTAGGACATAAGACATTGTAGCAGATAATTTTGTGTACTATGCTTAAGTCCAACCATAGGCAGCGTAGTTCTAGGTTCTCCAAGCCCAAAATCTCAAGCCTGGTGATGTAGGATATTCTGTTGAGAGCAGAGGAGTGTACCCTTCTCATGAAATACTTCTGGACTCGCTCAATTGTATTAATGTCCAATATACAGTGCGGTTGTTAAAATAATTAGTTGTTAAATAATTAATCTTGTTAATGCTAGTAGGTCAAACATTATAAAAAAAAACAAAAATTAAATCAGAAATAACTTTGTTAGCAATGGAAGGGGAGAAGCTGGTCTTTTAGAAGTCCAAGAACAGTCAAAATGGAATGATAACATACTGTATTAAAAACTAAAACATCCATCTGTATTCAAAGTTTCTATCACATTACATTGGTTGTAATCCAAATCTTTCTCCATCAGGTTTACCCTTTAAGGAACAAAATATTTCAAACTGAGCTATTACAAATAAAAGAAGAAAAGGCTGCATTCTGTGATCAACCAGCAGCAATAATGTCTAAATATGAACCAGAATCAATAATTTACACTTATTTGATCTAGCAAGTTTAATATAGATTGCTTCTCTCATTAATCTAAAAAAAAAGCCAACCCAAGCTACCATTGTAAACTTGAAGTGATTTAAATAAGGGAAAAAAGCAAACAAATATAAAACAACATTCAGAGAAGGGAAGGGAAGGGAAGGAATGAAAAGAAAAAAGAAAGGAAAGGAAAGGAAAGGCTCTCTGTGTGTCATGATATCACCTGAAAATGCAGCAATTTTACATGTATTCCTTATTAACAATACATTCTCAGTATTTTCAATAACACCCCTTATTCATCATCTGAACCTGGTGTTATTTGCTTCTTTGTAAACCTTCCTCGATATTCACAAAAACAGTATAATTGGAAAATCATTATTTTCAATGCCTAGCCAAAAGGACATCATCTTCATAAACATTCTAATAGAATTCTGAATATAATGCATTACATTTAGAAGTGACAAATGTAGAGTTAATTCGGCTTAATCAACAAGCACAGCTTTAGGACATTCTGAAATAAGCAATGACCAATCCCAGTTTCCCTCTTCCAAGCTTGCAAGTTGTGGCTACATCACTTTCGATCCACCTTTGTGCTGTGTTGGAAAGAAGCTAGAAGAGATTTAAACCCCACTGCTTCATCTAAACCAGGGGTGTGAAACAGCAAAGGGCCTCCATTTTCACTGGCAGGGGGATCAAGGAGACCTTTGCAGCTGAAATGGAGCTCAGTAGTGTAGTGTATTTAAATAGAGACTTCTAGGGCGATGTTCCTATTGGTTAACAGAAGCAACGATACAATTGGTTAGTAACGTTAGTACCTGATTGGCCACCAATAGCGGCGGGAAGTTTAACTAAATGTCATTGGTTGCGAGTCATGGAGCAGCCGCTATAAAAAGGGCTGCTGCGGTTCAACTGCAGTTGAAGTTACTGTTATTATTAAAGAGCTGAATTCAACTCCGGTCTGCGAGTCTCTTTACTGGCGACAGAACAACTAGGGCTGCGGGCGGCCCTCCTGAGCTCCATTTTTGCTGGCATCACAGGGGTGAAATTCATCCACCTCGCACCACCTCAGGAGAGGTAGTAGAGGTGATTTGAATCAGTTTGGAGACGTGGTAAGGATGATTTGAATCAGTTGGCCCCACCCATGCCCACCTGCCTTCTTCCTTTTAGAGACTGAGTCCCATCAAGCCATGCCCACCAAGCCATGCCCACAGCTGGTAGGGCAAAATTTTGAATTTCACCCTTATGGCAGAGGGTTGCAGGAGGCCATCGCAGCCAAAACTGAGCTCGGGAGCCTGTTTTTGCTGGCACAGTGTTTGGGCCACCAGAGGTGCCCCCGAGTGATGTTGAGCTGGCAATTTGGGACTAATAATTACAATTTATGATTAACCAAAGAAGTGAATAACAGAGTAACGAAGCAAAAGAGATGCATACCTAAACCATGCATAATTTATGTCACTGTTAAACAGAGCGGCAACGAAAGGAAAAATCATTTGAAATCTTTCACACACACACACACACACACAACCAATACCAACTGGAAAAAACAATGAACCAAGCAATGTTCTGCTTTATATTTTCTTTAGCAGCCTGATGTTAAGCACCCAAGCCAAAACATCACAGATTTCTGGAAGATACTCAGAAGATTAATAAACACAGAATCCTCTTCAGAAGCATCTTCTGCAAGGTAGAATCACTGGAAATGCTTCCTTCCTAAGACTCCTTTGGTTAGGTAGCTGTCAACTAATTCATTCTCTGTCCAATGGTACTTCATGTCTCCTGCCTCCGTCATTCCTCTTTCTGTCTCCCCACACTCTCTCCTATCCAGTTCTCTCGTAGGAAGCGGTGAAAAAGGAATCCAATGCCATTTCCCCTGGAGACAGAAGATAAAAAAGAGAAGAAGCTGAAACTATCTTTTGATCTTCTGTTTAGAAAGACAGGTCCAATCAATTGGAAAACATAGTGTGGTAGAAGGTAGAGATAGGATGGTGTCACTTTTTTACTCAGAAGGCAGGCCTTCAGTACGAAAACCTATACACCCAGTGGTGGGATTCAAAAGAATTTACCACCGGTTCTGTGGGCGTGGCTTGATGGGTGTGGTTTCACTTGGTGGGCATGGCTGGGTGGGCATGGCAGGGGAAGAATACTGTAAAATCCCCATTCCCACCCTAACCCACTAACCTGCTTTCCAGCTCCGTTCTCCTGTGCAGGGCAACCAAAGAAGACACAGCCAATCAACTGGGACTCAGGAAGCAGAAAAGAGATGGGTGCAGGGCCAGTCAGAGGTGGCATTTGCCGGTTCTCTGAACTACTCAAAATTTCCACTACCAGTTCTCCAGAACTGGTCAGAACCTGCTGAATACCATTTCTGCTATATACTGTACGTGATGACATCCCCTTTAAAAGATAAATCTGGATGGTATGTCCTTGTGTTATCAACCATCTGCTTTAGATAGAAGTTTTGTCTTGATTCTGCCTTTCCATTTTCTCTCCTGAACACATTTTTGTCATCTTCTTGAAGGGTGTTGCATACCTGAGTAACCTCCTGACAGGTGTTCCCTCTGTGCCATGAGTTGGCCTGTCACAAAAATAAGTGAGGAGAGGTATATTTGGAAGTATAGTTTATTTCCAAATCAAGTAAGGTTGTATCCTTCAAGAAGCTTCCAGAGAACATTTTGGAAAAGATGAAGGAAACATGGAACACACATCAGAAAATTCTCAAAGGAGACAGAAGAAACTTGATGGCTCTGGGGCTTTGAAAAATCTTTTCATTGATGTTTTTAAAGATCAGGACTTGTAAATGTTAACTAAAAGGTGTAAGGGTGTCAAAATCTTTTGCGCAGTTTCTCATACATGTTAGCGTTGCATATATATATATATATATATGCAACCAGGCACCCAGATGAAACCCAGCTTCCTAACTAATGATAGCCGTCCATTTACCCGAAGCCAAGCTGCACTAAAGGCCTCCATTAAAGTAACACAATGCTGCCAGCCAATCAAGATACAAAAAGAGCCAAAAAACAGACAGAAGATATCAGAAACACCCATCAAGCAGAACACAGCAAACTCCGAGACCAATAAACACAGACCAAGACTCCCAACCAATCAGGATGAAGAAAAAACCATTCTGGCACAGCAATAGGCTGCCCCAAATTTAAATCTGAAACCACTGTAAAAGTCTGACCCACAGACGGACACAATACAGAAGCCTGATGATGGCAGATGAGATTCTGCTGAAACGTTGCTACAACTTTAAAAGAACTACAATGACGTGGGAAAATACCCGAACCAAGCCGAACACCATATATATATATATATATATATATATATGTTGTGATTCCGGCATCTGCTACAGGTTTTTTGAATGACAGCTCCAGCGAGGAGGACTTATATGAATCAGCAAGTTCTAACGATGAGGAGGAGATTAATGCATTTGATTTGCAAGATCGGCTTGAACCTTCAAACTCCTCCACCCTTCAATTAGGTGGTCAGCCGGGAACGGGTGATAATGAGGAACAAATGTTATCTTCAGGTGAAGAAGATGATAATTTGGATGATTGCTGGGTAGATGTCAGGACAAGACGTCTCCTGACAAGGAGGAACCAACGAGGTTACAGTAGGAGAGCAGACCAGCAATTAGACTAATTAGTTACTCTATAAAGGGAGAGATATGACTTTGCACTTTGTCCGGAACAAAGTGTCTATTTGCAAGAGAGAACTGAAGAGCACAGTTTGGAGGATTTTGATCTGAAATATCTTGTTGGGATTTGGATTTAATTCGTTGGAACTTCTACTTATTGGAATTATTTTGTGAAGGACTTTGATCTGAAGAATCTTGTTGAGTCTTGGATTTAGTTCGTTGGAACTTTTACTTATTGGAGCTATCTGTGAAAATTCCTGTTTGCTGTCTTTCTTTACAAGGACTGTTGCTTTCAGCCTTATCTGTTTACTTTAAAAGGTGGGACATAACATTTTCCTGTTTGCTGCCTTTCTTTACAAGGACTGCTGCTTTCAGCCTTAACTGTTTATTTTAGAAGGTGGGACATAACATTTTTGTTCCGGACCTAACAGACCATCTTTGCAACGATGGATTCAACTCAAATGCAACAATTATTGGAGCAGCAACAGATGCAAATAAATCAATTACTCCAGAGCAACGTATCCCTTCAAAATCAGGTAACACAATTATTATCGTTCGTTGCCAATTCTCAAACTGTTTCAGCTGCAGCTGGAGTTCCCCTGCACCCCCTGTGAGAAAAATTCCGATAGCTATGCCAGATAAATTTTCTGGGCAAACGGACATGTTTTCAACATTTTTGGGTCAGTGCCAATTGTATTTTTCTGTGAGGCCGGAGGATTTTCCAACCGATCGAGTTAAAATTGGCTTTATTATTAGTTTGTTAACCGGGCAGGCTGCCAAATGGGCTACTCCCTTATTAGTACAAGATAGTCCATTACTGGACGATTTCCAGGGGTTTATTCAACAGATGAACGTTATGTTTGAGAATCCAATTAAATCTCAAACTGTGGACAGAAAATTGAGGGATATTATTCAAGGTAAACACTCATTGCAAGAATACGTTGCAGAATTTCGCTTGTTGTGTATGGACTCCACCTGGAATGAACCAGCTCACATGGCAGCATTCCAAGAGGGTTTGTCCGACATTATCAAGGATGAACTAATTCATGCAGAGCGTGCTTCAACTTTGGACACATTGATTACTCAATGCTTACGTATTGAAGCTCGCCTACAACATCGTGGGTGTAAACGGACCGTTGCAGAGCCACCTGTGTTTCCTCGTTCACGCACCCCGTCTATGAGGGTTTTCCAATCCAGAATTCCAGCAGAGGAGCCGATGGAGATAGGCGCACTCCGCCCTCGTTTAACAGTTCAGGAACGATCGAGAAGATTTCAGGAAGGTTTGTGCCTTTATTGCGGGGGTTCGGGACATTTTGCAAATTCCTGCACTCGGAAGGGGACTCGTGGACCTGTATCAAAACCCATTGCTGGTCCGTCGGGAAACGGGTAGGCCCGACCTCAGGAAACCCTAGGTCGGGCACAGTATTCACTTTCATCTCAAATTGCTGAAGTTAATTCTGGCCCTCCTCGACATTTACTTTTGGACACTCGCATATTCTTGCAATCTCGGAAAGAGGGAATCCCTGCCGTGGCACTGGTGGATTCAGGGGCTACGACTAGCTTTATGGATTATGATTTCGTAAAACATTTCAAAGTTCCTTTAGTGCCTGTGAATCCCCCCATGCAGGTGGAAACCGTAGATGGGCGCGAACTCAAGTCGGGACCTATTCGCTTTGCCACCCAACCACTGCGTATGCGTATTGGGGATCACGAGGAGGCGATAAGTTTTTATGTCACTTCGAACCTCCATCTTCCTTTGGTGCTCGGAGTATCCTGGCTGCGTCTACACGATCCGTTGGTGGCTTGGGCGCAGAACGCTGTTTCTTTTCCAAGCTTGCAATGTGTGGACCACCTGAGACATGTCTGTGCAGGCCAACATATTGTCGCTTCTGCTGCCTCGATTCCTTCAGAGCTGTCGGATTTCCCCGATGTTTTCAGTGAACAGGAGGCAGATCAATTACCACCACATCGTGTTTATGACTGTCCCGTGGATTTGATACCGGACGCTCCATTACCAAAGGGGAGGTTGTATTCTTTGTCTGAGCCTGAACTAGTTGCACTTCGAGAATTTTTGAATAAAAATCTAGCTCGGGATTTATTCGACCTTCGTCATCCCCTCTTTCAGCACCCGTTCTCTTTGTCAAGAAGAAGTCGGAGAACTTCGTCTTTGTTGTGACTATAGACGCTTAAATGCTATCACTGTGAGAAATAGCTATCCTTTACCGCTCATCTCCGAATTGTTGGAGCGGTTACGGGAAGCTACAATTTTCACGAAACTTGACTTACGTGGAGCTTACAATTTGGTTCGGATGCGTAAGGGAGACGAGTGGAAGACGGCTTTTGGCACTCGTTATGGTCATTTCGAGTACACCGTTATGCCATTTGGTTTGACCAACGCTCCTGCTGTATTTCAACATTTAATGAACGATATCTTTCGAGACATGTTGGATAAGTTTGTTGTCATATATTTGGACGACATTTTGATTTATTCAAAATCTAAAGAGCAACATCTTCAGCAGGTGCGTCAAGTGCTTCAGCATCTTCGGGAACATAAACTTTATGCTAAATTAGAAAAATGTTTCTTTTTTTCAGGTCGTCTATCGAATTCTTGGGACACATTATTTCTCCTGTGGGCATTGCTATGGACCCCAAAAAGGTTGAGGCGTTGTGTAGTTGGGAAGCTCCTCGTCGGGTTAAAGATGTGCAACGACTTTTAGGATTTGCCAACTATTATCGGACTTTCATTCCAGGTTTTGCGAAGATAATGGATCCCATAACCCAGCTTCTTTGTAAGAAGGTTCCATTTGTGTGGGGGGCCTCCACAACAACAGGCTTTTGACACTTTGAAAAAAGCATTTATAACTGAACCCATATTGAAGCATCCTGATCCGGATCACCCATTTGTGGTCGAGACAGATGCTTCTAATGTCGCTATCGGAGCAGTGCTGTTACAAGCTTCGGAGGATGGCGCTCTTTTGTTTCCTTGCGCTTATTATTCTAGGAAGCTTACAGCTTCGGAACGCAACTATACCATTTGGGAAAAAGAGTTGTTAGCTATTAAGGTTGCTTTTGAGACTTGGAGACATCATTTGGAGGGAGCTCGACACAAGGTGGAGGTTCGGACAGATCATAGGAACCTGGAACATTTGACCATGGCTAGGAAATTGAATCAAAGGCAGATTCGTTGGTCGTTATTTTTTGCCAGATTTAATTTCTCGGTTACTTACGTTCCAAGTGGTCAGAACCGGAGGGCGGATGCATTATCTCGAAACCGGAGTATACTTATGCCGAAGATCCTCTTCCTTTACGGACAGTGTTACCACCGGAATCTCTAGCCGTACTGCAGGAACCGGTAGATTTACGGGCCCAACTACGAGAGGCGCAACGTTTGGATGTGTGGACGCAGCAGAGACGGGAGGACATTGGCCCAACTTCTCCATGGTCTTTTGAAGACGATCTGCTTCGATATCGGGGTTTATTATATGTGCCTACCAGACCGTTGAGGGCTCTCATCATGACACAATGTCATGATAACCCAGCCGCTGGTCATTTTGGATTACACAAGACCTTGCATTTGGTCACTCGGACTTTTTGGTGGCCTCGAGTTCGTCATGATGTGTCTTCTTACGTCGCTTCTTGCGTTCAATGTAGGCAAGCGAAAGCAGCATCCGGTGCACCTCCTGGACTTTTGCAACCCTTGCCGACTCCAAGTAGACCATGGGGAGCGATCTCTATGGACTTTCTGACACATTTACCGTCTTCATCGGGGTTCACAACAGTGCTTGTGGTAGTGGATATGTTGACTAAATGGCCCATTTCATTCCCTGTCGGAAATTACCATCGTCCCGCACTACGGCTCAGTTATTTTTGCAACATATCTTCCGTCTACATGGACTGCCTGATAGAGTGGTTTCTGATCATGGGGTCCAGTTTACGGCAGAATTTTGGAAACAGTTAATGGCGGCTTTGCAAGTGAAAGTATGTTTAGCGTCAGCGCACCATCCGGAAACTGATGGCGGGACGGAGAAGGTGATTGGGATTCTTACTCAATATTTGAGATGTTTTGTTAATTTGCGACAAAACGATTGGGTGAAATACCTCCCGTTAGCAGAATTCGCGTTTAACAACTCGCAGCATACCTCCACCCGTGTCACGCCATTTTTTGCAAATATGGGTTATCATCCGCGTTTCTTCCCATTAACTATGATGGATTCCCCGGTTCCTGAGACCCGAGAGTTTTTGGAAGAACTACACGCAGTTCGCCGTCTACTGATACAACAATTGAACAAGGCAAAAGAAGATTATAAGCGGTTTGCAGATCGGTCCCGTCGAGATACACCTCCGTTAGTTGTGGGTGATAAAGTGTGGCTATCTACAAAACATCTGAAGGTTGATCGCCCTATTAGAAAACTTGATCATCGGTTTATTGGTCCGTTCCCGATTGAGGCAGTTATTAATCCCGTGGCATACCGCCTCACTTTGCCACGATCCATGCGTATTCACCCCGTCTTTCATCGATCTCTTTTGATTCCTGATTCTTCTGTTTGTCGATTACGTGATTCTGCTGAACCGGGTCCGTTATCATTGCCTTCTGAGGAGCCTGCTGTTGACGATACGGTGGTCGACGCCCTTGATTCCCGTTGGCTCAAAGGTCGCTTCCAGTATTTGGTCAGGAGGAGGGTAGATGACTCGGAGGTTTGTTCCTGGACGGATGCGTCTACACTTCATGCTTCGGATCTGCTTCGAGACTTTCATGCACGCTTCCCTTCGAAACCGCATCCGGATCGCCAGACCCGGGGAAGGGCCCTGCGGTGAGGGATAGTGTTGTGATTCCGGCATCTGCTACAGGTTTTTTGAATGACAGCTCCAGCGAGGAGGACTTATATGAATCAGCAAGTTCTAACGATGAGGAGGAGATTAATGCATTTGATTTGCAAGATCGGCTTGAACCTTCAAACTCCTCCACCCTTCAATTAGGTGGTCAGCCGGGAACGGGTGATAATGAGGAACAAATGTTATCTTCAGGTGAAGAAGATGATAATTTGGATGATTGCTGGGTAGATGTCAGGACAAGACGTCTCCTGACAAGGAGGAACCAACGAGGTTACAGTAGGAGAGCAGACCAGCAATTAGACTAATTAGTTACTCTATAAAGGGAGAGATATGACTTTGCACTTTGTCCGGAACAAAGTGTCTATTTGCAAGAGAGAACTGAAGAGCACAGTTTGGAGGATTTTGATCTGAAATATCTTGTTGGGATTTGGATTTAATTCGTTGGAACTTCTACTTATTGGAATTATTTTGTGAAGGACTTTGATCTGAAGAATCTTGTTGAGTCTTGGATTTAGTTCGTTGGAACTTTTACTTATTGGAGCTATCTGTGAAAATTCCTGTTTGCTGTCTTTCTTTACAAGGACTGTTGCTTTCAGCCTTATCTGTTTACTTTAAAAGGTGGGACATAACATTTTCCTGTTTGCTGCCTTTCTTTACAAGGACTGCTGCTTTCAGCCTTAACTGTTTATTTTAGAAGGTGGGACATAACATATATATATATATATTCAGGTCTTGGTGTGTTCGGGTCTTTTCCCATGTAAGATTGAATCTTGGCAACATTTCGATGAGTTCCCACTCGCCATCTTCAGGCTGGTGCTTTCAGCTTCGTGCTTGTGCGAGCAAAGGTAGCACGAAGCCAAAAGCACCAGCCTGAAGATGGCGAGTGGGAACTCATTGAACACACCAAGACCTGCATACCTGTACCTGTGAAAATCTATGAATAATATATATATATATATATATATATATATATATATATATATATATATATATATATATATATATTCATACATTCCCATATAATCCCTTCTAGTTCATCATATTTTCTATTTTATCATATCCTTTGTATAATCTATTGTATTTTCTATTTCTTGTACACCACAAAGAAAAAAAATTAAATCAAAACAGAGTTAATTTCCCCTTTTACTTCCTTTTGACCAATTTCAACCTATTTCAATTTCAACCTAAGCATTTATATAACCCTAATTCACATTTTTTAAACATAATTAATACCAGATTTTCACCCAAGTCATCATATTCTCTGTTTTCCTAATATCATTTAAATAGTCATTAGCATATTTTAGAATATATATATACATACATACACACACACATACACACACACACGCATATACATATACATACATATATATAAGGATTAATAATAATAGAACCCTCTTAATATCCATAATCTTAATGCAACAGTAACTTTAGCTTGGTTTGATTTGCTCATGTGGATGAAAATATAACAGAGCTGAATTCTATCATGCTATTATCCCCCATCCCATATCACCTTCAGTGATAAAACACCCACAAAAGGCAAGCTGTTCCAATGGTTAATTGTCCTCACATGTAGAAAGTTTCTCTTTAATTTCAAGTTGCTTCTCTCCTTGATTAATTTCCATTCATTGTTTCTTGTCCTGCCCTCAGGTGCTTTAAAAAATAAGTTGCCCCCCCCCCTCCTCTTTGTGGCAACCTCTCAAATACTGGAAGATTGCTATCATGTCCTCCCTAGTCCTTCTTTTCTAAACCCAAATCCTGTTCTTCATATGTTTTAATCTGCAGACCTTTAATCATCTTAGTTGTTCTTCTTTGTACTTTTTCCAAAGTTTACAGGGCACCGCATTGTGGAATGCAGTATAGATAGTACTGCAAATAGTTGTTTAAATAAAGCATAAGGTAATGTCCTCTTTATTTCTGAGTCCTCCATAAAGCTAGAACTGCACGATTAAGAAAATACATAACATTAACCTGATTACATGGAAGAACTAATTTGTCAGCCACATTCCAGATTTTTTTGGCACTTTGCCCTTCATTATTTATTAGCCGGCAGTGGCAGAGGGGGAACCCACAATTTTTTCATTTGCCAGACATAGATTGTATTTTATTTAATTTTTTGGACCAAGGTCATCCCAATCCACGCCTCACCCTTGTTGTTTCATTCATAGCAGATACAGCATTGCATTCAGAAATGTGTGCGTTTGTGTGTGCGTTTTTGTCATTGGCATTCATAAGCTGTTCCAGCTACTTATACCAATTGCACAGTGGGTGACATTGTTCCCCAAATTCTGGCAATCGTACATAATAAATCAACGTCTCTTGTCCTGAGATTTGTACTGTGACAAACAGGGATGTAGATCAAAGGCCATCATTTCTCTCCCCTCCAACTCCACCCCCTTCCAATTGCAAACTTTCTTCTAAATCCTTCAAAGCAATCCTTCGTGTGATTCAGAGGTAATTCTTTCAAAGGCATTTGATTGTCGAAGCAAAATGAATCTCAACCTGTTGTTTTGAATGTCACTGCCACAAGTCATTTCAAGCTATGCAAAAAAAAAAAAAAAACCCTAAACCCTGCTCTTGTTTGAATAGCATGGCTTGTCACCTCCGTGAAGTCACATCCATTACCAATATGCCACAAAAGAGAACAGTAAAAGGTTGGCACATTCTACAATGTTCCAGTTCTACAAAGCAAGGTTGCCTTTAGTTCGAGGTAGTAAATTGGGATTAAATGCATTTAATGTAAAGGCATTTAGTGAAGTACTGGTTGTTGCATTTGGCATTCGGTGCCTCTGCATTAGACAGTGACAGCTGAAACGACAACGTCAGAACTTTGACCTAAGGGGCTGGATAGAGGATTTATATTTGAAATTGTATTCCTATCTAACTTACTTTTAATTTGGACTGTAGAAAGTTAGCACCCATCCCTCTCCTAGAAGAATGAAATGTTTTGAGAAATATTAGAAAGGCAGAATATTATATTTCCCTAAAGAAAGCAGCCCACACCTTTCTTAATAGCCTCAGCAGGACTGTGACAGCCTATCTACAAGACAAAAGAGCTTCACCTCCAGGGTGATGGGATTAAGACATGACCCTCCAGAACATAATAGGATTATCTAGCAGCAGGGCTCACTGCATTGCAAAATCACCTGGGGACATTGCCTCACCCCCCAGGCTTCAACCAAACTTGATTCAGACAAACATGACTCCACGTGGCCCCATGGGAGTCTGACTACAGCCAATAGGATACATTTCTTGCACAGGAACAGGAAGCTCAAGGGCAAGGCCCAAGAGACGGTATAAATAACCTTCACTCTCCTCTCCACGAGGTCAGCTGCCCAGGACCTCAAACCAGTGGTGCTATTCAACTGGTGTAACAACCAGTTCAGTGATCGTGCACTTTGCGCATGTGCACACCATTTTAAGAAGCCCATTGTCAGCTATAATACTTACCTTCTATTGCAGCCCCGGTGAGTAAAACAGCTGAGGCACGGCAAAACTGCTCTGTCGTGTGAATCAGCTGTGCTCCAAAATGAGGAAATAAAGCACAGGAGAGGGTGGGCGGAGCCAAATGATCACCGGAACTACCGGTTTGCCCAAACTGGTCTGAACCAGTAGAATCTCACCCCTGCCTCAAACCTATTTGGTCCTGTTCATCCATAAACCATCTTTCCAATCAGCCTCCATGTTTCCAGTATCTTTCTCCCCACTTGGAACTGAAGCAGATGGATATTTCTTCTAACAGGACCAAGGAGTCTCAGGGATGTAGGTAAATGGGGTCAACAGGCATCTGATTTTTCTTTGATTAAAAGGTCACCCAACTTAGAGATGGATTTAGTTGTAATACTTAGTTTATAACCATTCACTTTAGTGTGGAAAGTTAGCACCCACTCCTCTCCTAGAAGAATGAAACATTTTGGGAAATATTAAAAAGGCAGAATATTATACTTCCCTAAATGAGAAATGGAGAAAGGTGTGGGTTTTTTTTAGAAAGCAGAAAGCAGACTCAGTCTCCCTGCTCCCAGAAGATATTTTGTGCCCATTAAGAAAGACTGGGCCATTCTATCTACAAAACAAAAGACCTTCAGCTTCAGGGTGATAGGATTAAGATATGACCTTTCAGGACATAATAGGATTAACTCACTACCAGAAGACACAGAGCTCAGTACATTGCACAATCTCCTAAGGACATTGCATCACCCTCAGAAACTTCCACAAATCTTAGCTCAGACGAACACCTAGGATTTGTACTTTGCCTATAGAGCCAGCTATGACCCCTAAATAACCCCTACATGGTCCATGGGAGTCTGACAACAGCCAATAGAATACATGTTCTTGCACAGGAACTGGAAGCTCAAGTGCAAAGCCCAAGAGAAGGTATAACCTCCCCCTTCTCTCCATGCGGTCAGCTGCCCAGAATCACCCATGTGATTCTGCTTCATTATTGAACCATCTTTCCAATCAGCCTCCAGCCTCCATTTTGTCTCCAATGCCTTTCTCCCAGTTTTGAACTGGACCTGGATATTTCTCCCAGCATTAGGATGATATAACAACATGTTCCCAATTCATTTACTTTGCATTTTAGTGTCCTTTGCGTCATCAAACTCTGGATGAGTGCTGGGGGAGAATTTTGGCAACATAAGGCTTTTCCAGAGTGAGATCTGGATTGAGAGACTGAGCAATTCTGAGCTGGATAGGTGAGGATCAGGATAGCCTCATGCTGCCTCTTGCATAACTGAAGTTCATGTCAGGATCCCAAACCTGAACAGAATATGTCTCTGATACACTTGGGAGGCCATGAAGAAGTTTATGATTGACAAGATCTTGCTTCTTGTGGGAGCTTCATCACTGGAGGCTTTCAAGAAGAGATTGGACTGCCATATGTCAGAAATTATGTAGGATCTTCTGCTTAGGCAGGGAGTTGGATTAGATGACCTGATTATCTCTGTTAATCTGCAATCTATTCTCAAAGCACCAGAAGGCAGGACAAAAAACAATGGTGGAAACTAATCAAGGAGAGGAGAAATTTAGAACTAAGGAGGAATTTCCTGACAGTGAGAACAAGCAACCAGTGGAATGGTTTGCATTCAGAAGCTGTGGTTGCTCCATCACTGGAGATTTTCAAGAAGAGATTGGATAGCCATTTATCCAGAATTGTGTGGGGTCTCCTGCTCAAGCAAGGAGTTGGATTAGACTAGAAGACCTCCAAGGTCCCTTCCAACTCTGTTATTCTGTATTATCTACTGTTTTTTTCTGTAAATGGATTAAGTTCAGCTGATACTGCACTGTATTTCTATCAATTGTTGAACCAGTAGACTAAGTTTAGCCACAAATAACTAGTTAAATTTATTGCACATATTTACTATCATTTATTTTGCAATGCAAATCAGCAGAATTAGACAGAGTAATGATTATTGCTTCTATCCTACTGAAACATTAGGGATCTCCACTAATGCATAGTTGAAGTAGAAAGGAAAAGAGTAACTTCAGTTCCAGGACCCTCTAATTACTTGTGGGTATTAATAAGCAGGAGGTCAGTCTTTTAATGGCTAAAAATGAATACCTTGTTATCTATTAATAGACACTTGGAGAATCCCCAAAGAAATGGCTTTATTGCATTTATTAGAACATAATCACCTGGCTTTACTGAGCAAATTAAAAACAACTCTTCCATTACTTTCTTAGGAAGTCAATGGAAAAAAATATATAAGAAAAGTGTGATGGGATAAGTTAAACACAAACCAAAACTTCCTGATACAGAAGTTGCTGAAAATTTGTTTCTACCATGGAAGGGAAATACCATGCAAGGCCGGCACATTGTGCAACAGGATCACATAGTATAATAAGATTGGGACTGGGTTAGGGACTTCTGTCCTCACTGTGAGTTGTGTTGTGAGGGTGTGCACAAAGGGAGGCTCAGCCAATCTCATTGAACCCATGTTGTACTCTGTCAATAAAGTGAATTAAAAAAGAGAAATGGAATTTTATCCTAGTATAAAATTCTAAATTAAATCTAAATTCTAAAAATTGCTGGATTTAATTTGGCACTCAAAACTGGAGTTTTGTAACATCTCAAGTCTTTAGGTAAAGGTAAAGGTTCCCCTCGCACATATGTGTTAGTCATTTTCATTTCTAGGGGGCAGTGCTCATGTCCGTTACAAAGCCGAAGAGCCAGTGCTGTCCGAAGATGTCTCCGTGGTCATGTGGCCAGCATGACAAAACACCAAAGACGCACGGAACGCTGTTACCTTCCCATCAAAGTGGTCCCTATTTTTCTACTTGCATTTTTTACATGCTTTCGAACTGCTAAGTTGGCAGAAGCTGGGACAAGTAACAGGAGTTCACTCCATTGCACGGTGCTAGGGATTCAAACTGCTGAACTGCCGACCTTTCTGATTGACAAGCTTAGCATCTTAGCCACTGAGCTACTGTGGCCCCGCTCAAGTCCTTATGGCTTTTATTAAATTGTGAGGTCCTTGGTGCTCTCTCTGAGCTTGGTTGTTTTCTTGCAAATGTTTCATTACCTACATAACTAACATCATTTTTTATAAACAAAAATGTTTAAACTTGCATGTTTTCTTGGACATCTCTGAAAGGGCATGCCAGGAAAAATCGGTTTGTTTTCCTAAAAACTGTGAATTGATAAGGTCTAAAAATGTTAGAACTGGGAATAAAATTTATTGTAAACAAGAAAATTATTACTAACCTAAACCTTTTCTTCTTTCACACAATTCCCTCATATCCCAATTTAGAGGCGTAGAGTTTTCACATTCCCAACACACAAAGTCACACACAAATTTTGGAGCAAAATCCCATGGTTGTTAGCCATTGTTTTAACTTTTTATCCACCATTTTGATTATCATCTCTGAGGGAGATGGTCAATTTAGAAACACAAAACATAAATAAATAAAATAATCCCAAAACTCCCTAAGTGCTTAACAGAAAAAAAAAACAGCCTAGTAATAAGTATTCATAATAAAATCATTTGAAGCAGAAACTATAATTTAGTGCTAACTGGTCTTTCTTTGTTCATTCTTGGAACAATTCTAAAAGATAAAGTAGAAAACTGTTGCATACAAAGCACCAGAAATAAATCAATATTACATGTGGGATAGTTGTTTGATATTTATAAGAGAAGCTAAAAGAGATTTCTTCAATTATAGCATTCAGTTTTCAACTCGGGCCAGTCAAGAGCTTTTTTTATATACAAGATTGTTTATCTGTATGTCACTCTTTCTTTCACTTGTTTAATTCAGAAGTTCTTGAAACATCACAGACAAAAGTCTTGTCCCATTTATTGATTTATCCAGCCGCATGGAGTTTAGACAGAATTTCCTGGTCTAGTTGAGTGAAACTTGACGGGAAAAGATACAGATATGGGATACTAATAAGTTCTCTAGAATCTTTTCTTCAGAGCAAGAAGACCACCAGATGTTGATGGGGAAATACAACTCTCTATATCCAGACATGCAGTCTAGTCTACTTAATACCCTTTTCCATTTCAATGGGAAGAATAACAGAAGGTCATATTTGACAGAACAAGATCTATGGGTTCAAGTCAATAGAAAGCTAAAGACATATTAGCTTAGATTATCAGACAAAATGAAGGGCTTCTCAAGACAAAGAACCTTTCCATCTCCTAAACTCTCTCCCATTTTGAATGAACCTAAGATAGATCAAGACTATTTTCAGATCAGTAGTGGACATATTGTGAGCCTATTGTCTATAAGTCTACCACTGGCAAAAAAAACATCAGCCAGTTGGTTCTTTCTCTTCCTTGCTAAGTACTTCTTGGCAAATCAAACTCCCCCAGTGTTGTGGCCTGCTGGCTGCCGGCCCCTCCAGCAGCCAAATTGGAGGAGGAGGAGGAGGAGGAGGAGGAGGAGGAGGAGGAGGAGGAGGAGGAGGAGGAGGAGGGAGGGGAGTCAGGGCCAGCATCAGCGCAACCTGGGATCTCTGAGGGGGAAGAGGGAATGGAGCTGGCTGGAGAGAGAGACAGAGGCGGAGCTTGAGCCATTCGTCAGCCCTCAGATGGAGAGGCAACAGCCCCCAGGTCTGGAGATGACTGATGAGGAAGAGGAGAAACAGTTGGGTCCAGTGCTTGATGCATGGATGCAGAGAAGGCAGAGGAGAGGAGAGCAGTGGAAATTTATGGACCTGTCCTTGGAACAGAAGAGCCACCACTTCTAGCGAGGTCCCACCCTAGCTCTGGGGATAAAAGGCAGGAGGCAGAGTTGAACAGGTGTGTCAGACAACTCTTCATCTTCTGGCCAGACAGACTTGTTAGCCTCCAAAATAAACCTTTTGCTGGGGCTGCCGGCATTCCTAATAAAGGGATCTTTTGAGTTCACATCAGAGGGTTTGTCGTGTTCAGGGAGCTGGGTTAGAACACCTAGTCTGTGCTTCAACATACTCATTCTCCCCTCTTTGTTGTAATAAAAGGGTTTTTTAAAGCATTTATCTACTTTTCTGTGCTTGACATAATGGCAAACTTCCATGTCCTTCCACTCTCCTAACACTGGCATCCATGCAATTATGAATTGGCACTCCTTTATTGATCACACCAGCATGCTGTTATAATAAGATCCCAGGAGCTGGATATGAGTTCCAGCCAAGAAGCTCTTCCTATGACTCAAAGATGAAAACATTTCTGTTTTCTGAAACTGCATCCTCTTCATCTTCTCTTCATCTTCTTCATCTTCATCTTCTGACCTGGCTCCCAAACATGACGAATCTTCTGTAGTTAAATCAATGATTCCTTTATTAGGAGCACCAGCAACCCCAGAAATAAGTCTCTCTCTTACAGCAGGCTAACTAGTCCCTCCAGCAGGGAAATGAATAGTTATCTGCCACATCTATTCATCTCTACCCCCTGCCTTTTTTCCCTAGAGCTAGAGTGGGGCTCTTCCAACCTGAGGACCAGCCCTTAGATTTCCACTGCTCTCCTCTCCTCTGCCTTCTGCACATCCGTGTATCAGGCACTGGACCCAGATGTTCCTCCTCTTCCTCATCAGCCATATCCAGACCTGTGGGCTGTTGACTCTCCATCTGAGGGCTGATAGATGGCCCAGGATCCACCTCTCTCTCTCTCTCTCTCTCTCTCTCTCTCTCTCTCTCTCTCTCTCATCTACACACTCTCTCTCTCTCTGACACTCCATTCCCTCTTCCAATACTCCAAGGTTGCCTCAATGCTGGCCCTGACTCCCACACTTCCTCTTCTGATTCAGCTGCTTGAGGGCCCGGCAGCCGACAGGACATAATACTTCATGTCAGGATTTCGACACTTAACCTCAGTTAACATTTCACCAGCCATGAATATAAATCCACTATCATGGTGACCTATCTAAATAGTCCACAATTGCAAGCCAAGTCTTCTTGCAATGGCATTGTGTGATCACAATGGGATGCTCAACTCATACACGTACTGGTACTCCAGCTTTACCTGGAAGGATTCAAGCAACTCGTTAGATATATCAAAAAGAAGTATCTCCCCACCTTCACCCATTATAAATTAGCTTCTTTCTTACTGAATTTTGGTTAACTTTTAATGTTACTATTTATCACTTAAATGCCTTATGTTGTATTTTTATTATGTTTGTTGGTCGCAAAGAATTACCTGACAGACAGATGGGAAGCATGTAAATTTAACGCTGTTTGGCAGCTCCAAACGCAAGCTGCCACCTTTGAAATGCACCGCTTTCTGTTGCCTTTACCTTTCTGTTGCCTGTACATACCTTGCTATGTTTCCGCTTGCTTCCTTTTCCTGTGCCTTCCCCAGGCAGCGATGGCTGGGGCCGTGGGGGAGCAGCAGAGGCCCTGCTCCCCCCTGATGCCTCTGCTGGCCCTCTGCTGAGATATTCAGGCCATGCCTCTCCACCGTCCAACTCACCAATGGGGGCACTTCTGCAGGGCCATCTCCCCCTCCCACTGGGCTGTTGTGCTTGGCACTCAGTGGGGGAGGGGAGGGCTTCCCCAGGCTGCCCCCTTCTTTCTCTTGGACCCACTGACAAGGGAGGAGGAAGGCCAGGGTTGGGGGATGGACCCCACTCTGCAAGATCCACCCCCACCATTCTCTCCCAGCCCTCTTTCCTGACAGCAACAGCAAATGTACCACAACAAAGGCGGAATGCTGTTGGCGCACAAAGGCAAGTGCAGGGGCACTATGCTCCCACATTAAGGCTCCAGCCATGCCACTGCCATGACAGAGCGATGGCTCTTTCATCCCTCTGCCAGGACAGCATGAGAGAGACCTGCAGCAGAGGGCCCAAAGAGCCACATGCAGCTCTGGAGCCACAGTTTGCCAACCCCCAGTATAAGGAGAAGGGGTTAATTAGTGGACCATAATTGCTCAAAGATACATTTGATTGCCTTTGTTCCTGTTTTTAAAGAATTTGTCATTGATGGTGTTTCAAGATTGTTAGATTTTGCAGCAGAAATTCAAGTCCAGAAAACACACAGATGACTGATTCAGCAGAATCATAAACTTCTTTATAAACATAATAATATGGGTAAAATTTACAATACCATTTGTAGATTCTTTCAGCGTAACATAACACAAACACAAACAGCAGCAGCAGCTCAGAGGGCTCAGAACAGATCTCCAGTTTCAGTTTCAATTCTCAGCAAAGCACACAGAGCCAAACCACATCCAGGCTGTCAACTCCCATTGGCTGGTCTGTTGCCATGCTTACTCACTTGCCGACTTTGTTAACCATGTCTCTGCCAGTTAATGAATATACTCCGACAAAGATGCATCAAAAAGATTCTTATATAACATCCATATTGATGGGGTATAAACATTATAGAAACAAAAAATAATGCGCTATGCCAAGAAAACTTAGGGAAAGCTGTTTGGGACAGGAGCTCACAATGTATGTAATTATCTTGAATTCAGAAATTTTATCTATGCATTTAACAAAAACTGCTTTCAGCCACTGTCATGGTTCAAATATAGACAAGAAAGACTAGGAATTGGCAAAGGTTCATTCTTGTATATATGCCTTCTAATGAAATGCAATTGTTGCAACATAATATGAGGAGTGAGGAAATCAAATATAGCTTGTTTTGATGAGGGGAGACCAAAATCTAGAACTGGGAGTTTAAGATTTCAAAATTCCCAATTACAATCTGAATAAAATATTGGAAATGGATTTCATGAAGGAAATGATTCAGCATGTCACCACCAACAGAAAATGCCGCCTCTGTAAGGAGAAAGATGAAACAGTTGACCATTTAATCAGGGGGTACAGCAACATTTCACAAACTGACTACCTAGAACGCCATAATTGAGTTGTTAAAATCATTCACTGGAAATTGTGCCAAAAGTTTGGATTTGAATATAGTAACAATTACTGGGAACATCAGGTTGAGAAGGTTCCGGAGAACGAAAAAGTCAAGATCTTGTGGGACTTCAGAATTCAAACTGACAGGCACTTGGCCCACAACACACTTGACATAACAATAGTTGGAAAGAAAATGGCTTGGTTCATTGACATTGCAATACCTGGTGAAGCACGAATTCAAGACAAGCAGCAAGAAAAAAAATCACAAAGTACCAGGACTTACAAATTGAAGTTGAGCGACTTTGGAAAAAGAAATCATGTGTTATCCCAATTGTAATTGGAGAATTTGGAACAATACCTAAAGG
Source organism: Notechis scutatus (assembly GCF_049901735.1). Taxonomy (NCBI): domain Eukaryota; kingdom Metazoa; phylum Chordata; class Lepidosauria; order Squamata; family Elapidae; genus Notechis; species Notechis scutatus. The sequence goes on from NC_142013.1 coordinate 108,910,230, forward strand.
ACTACCTCACTATTTGGAAATTCTGAATTTATTTGAATTCCCTGATTCTACAAAAAACCACCCTACTTGGAACAGCTTATATCCTCCGACGCTTCCTGAACAGTTCCTAGGTCCTGGATTAAGACTTGAGCTGTTGAGCTACCAACCAGCCCCAAAGGCTGCGAATCAATAATAATAATAATAATAATAATAATAATAATAATAATAATAATAATAACCATCACCATCGTAATCATAATCACACCACAAAAAATAATGTGTGGCTGTTTAAAAGAATATAGTGTTTTAGACTAGAGGATAGATGTTTTTTTTATTTCTATTAATCACTTAAAGTCCTATATTGTGTCATGTGTTGCTGGACACAAATGGTATGTTTTATGTTTTCCTAAATTGGTTTTAGATTAGAATCGTATTTCCAACTCACAAAACTGGTATTTTAAAACATTGGTTGTTTTTTTAAAATGCAAATTAGAATGATTCAGGTACCCCCCACAAAATGTTTAGCTTTTAAGTGTATTACCCCTAGATATGGAAATAGAATGAAATGATAATTCATTAATGACTAGTGAATGAATATCATTAAAGAGAAAATGAATCTGTCTTAATATTCAGGCACTATATTCTAGAAAAATGTCAGAACTTCTATCCTTGAGCATAAATGAACAGAAAAAATACCAAGGAACACATATACTAATAGAGTGAACAAAATGTTCTTCTTGATTCAGAGTAATAATATTCAGTGATAATCATCCCATGGGTAAAAATCTATATTAACGAATAAGTTAATAAGGCTACATTATTTAAACTAGTTGAAATGTGATTTTTTTTTCTTGCAACTTAAGATAAAGGAGATGTTTGTAGCATTACACCAGGCATGTGTAGGTAGATAGGCTTGCAAGGTAATCTCTATCAATCTCAGCTGTTCTGACCTAGGCTTCAGGAAACAGACTCCTTGTCCCGACAAAACCCCTTTTTATTAGGCTAATGTGAATTCCTATCATTCACATCCAGCAAAGTCCCGGCAAATAGTCTTTCAAGGGGGAATTACAACCACAAACCTTATCAGGCTTGGAGAGCTGCCAGGCCAACAGCTTCCAAGAACAATGCTGTACAAGAAAATACTTGACGAGGAGTCTGTGAGAGTCAAGAACAAATCTTCACACTAATTAAATGAACTGTCTCCTGCAAACATTGTCTCCCCTTTCGCTCCTCTTTATTCCCTATGGAAGGGGCCATTCACCGTCCACCTTTGCCTTTACTTCAGAATCCCTTGTTCCTTAACTGTTCCCTTCTCCTGACAGCTTTGCACATGTGCACATCGGGAATGGCTCCAACTGTTCTTCTGCCCCACTGATCCCTGACTCTGAAGGCAGCTGATAACTGTCAGACAGCCCTGGCCCCATCTCTGCCTCTGACACAGAGCCCTTGTCAGAGCTTTCCCCAGACTCCAGGACTGGCCCATGTTCTTCCTCAACCTCCTCACCGTCTGAGTCTGCTACAGCTCCTCTGACCACTGGCAGGCCACAACATCAGCTTGCATGAGATAGTGGGAACATGAGGTCAAAATGAGTTAAAACATACTGTAGATATCTGGTCCTTACAGGAGGCACTATGTGCAGTACAGATATGGTTAAGACTACCCTACATTGTGTCTGCCATACGATAAATAAATAATAGTCTATATTGTGTTTGTCAGGGGAAAACAATGGAGGAAATGAATAACAGAATAATAGAGTTGGAAGGGACCTTGGAGATCTTCTAATCCAAACCCCTGCTTACAGGGGTGGGATTCAAATTTTTTAACAATCGGTTCTGTGGGCGTGGCTTGGTGGTCAAGTGACTGGGTGGACATGGCTTTGTGGTCATATTATTGGCTGGGTGTGGCCAACTCAATATCATTCACATTGAGGCATGCATCTCCTCGCCTGGCCTCTCATGACTGTGGGGATGCTGTAACAGTCGTAAGTGTGAAAAATAGTCATAAGTCACTTTTTTCAGTGCCATTGTAACTTTGAATGGTCACTCCACACGAGCAAAGTACCAGCAAAGGAGCGAAAAAAAACTCCAGAGAAGTTCCAGAGACAGGAAGTCTAGTCCTGCCAAGAATGTAATAAGGGTTAACGGAGAGGCAGTTTCTGTAAGCAACACCAGAATGTTTCCTTCCTGCCTTCCTTACAGGTTTAGACCAGTAATTTCTTCTTACAACTGGTTCTCCAAACTGCTCAGAATGTTAACAACTGGTTCTAGTGAATAGGTGCGAACCTGTAGAATCCCACCCCTGCCTGCTCAGGCAGGAAACCCTATACTGTTTCTGAAGAAGCTGAAGAAGCTTCTTGGATGAGAAGCAAAACATCTTCAAAGAAAAAACAAGCAAGTCCAGTTGCCTCTTGAAAAAGCACCTTTGGGACTTATACCATTTCAGACTATTGGTTGTCCAATCTCTTCTTGAAAATCTCCAGTGTTGGAGCACCCACAACTTCTGCAGGCAAGTCGTTACACCAATTAACTGTTCTAACTATTCTAATGATTGCAAGTTATATATTAATGACAGGTAACCCTAGGGAAAGTAGATATCTTTGGGTACTTTGTTAAAAGTATTTATGAAAGGTGAAATAATGGATGTAGAAATATTAAGATACGCAGTTGCTGGTATTGAATAGCTTGTTAGAAATGAAAGAAATGGCAGTTGCTATATTTTCTTCTTCGTTTTGTCCTTTGGCAAAATGAGAATTTTCTGTCAAAAGAAATATTATAAATGCAATGGAAAGAGAACATTTAAGACCTGTGTGGGCAAAAGTAGAAAACAAGAGGTCAAGAATGAATAGTTGACAAATTGCAAAGCAAGTATATTAAAAAAATGAATGAGTTGATAGAAGACACGGTTGGCAAAGATTGGTTGAGGGGTTCTAAAAGAGGGAAATGAAAAGTTTAAGGAACTGAACGCAATGTATTAAATATTATTTGGATGTGATATCTTGGAAGAATAGAAAGACACAGATAAGCATGTTGAAAGATAGAATAAACTAGATTTAGCCATTTCAAAAATCCTTATCCTGAAATCTTTAATTTTTGTGGTTTACTATTCATGTTTTTTCTGCACTTTGCATACTCTGCACATCCCAAAATGAATTGTATGTATGTATGTATGTATGTATGTATGTATGTATGTATGTATGGTATTCAGCTTTGTTCGGGTATTTTCCCACGTCTTTATAGTTGTGCTTTTAAAGTTGTAGCAACGTTTCAGCAGAATCTCATCTGCCATCATCAGGCTTCTGTATTGTGTTCGTCTGTGAGACAGACTTTCACAGTCGTTTCAGTTTTAAATTTGGGGCTAGCCTGCTGCTGTGCCAGAATGGTTTTCTCTTCATCCTGGTTGGTTGGCAGTCTTGGTCTGTGTTTATTGGTCTTGGAGTTTGCTGTGTTCTGCTTGATTGGTGTTTCTAATATCTTCTGTCTGTTTTGTGGCTTTTATTGTCTTGATTGGCTGGCAACATTGTGTTCCTGTATTGGAGGCTTTTAATGCAGCTTGGCTCTGAGTAAATGGACGGCTGTCATTTATTAGGAAGCTAGGTTTCATCTGGGTGCCTGGTTTGGGTGTGTTTGAGCTGGAGGTATCAGGGGGAGTCTGTTTGTGCCCAGGTGTTTGCCTGGCTTGTGGTGTGGAGATTTTTTTTATTTGTGAGTGCAGGCTTCCAAATAATTGACAGTCTGGTGGAATCATCTCTTCTATATAGAGATGATTAATAGAATAGAAGAGATGATTCCACCAGACTGTTGATGCAGTTGGCCCTGGGTTCCTCCTAATGCAAGATAATGCTAGACCTCACGTGGCTGGAGTGTGTCAGCAGTTCCTGCAAGACAAAGGCATTGATGTGATGGACTGGCCCGCCCATTCACCAGACCTGAATCCAATTGAGCACATCTGGGACATCATGTCTCGCTCCATCCACCAACGCCACGTTGCACCACAGACTGTCCAGGAGTTGGGGGATGCTTTAGTCCAGGTGTGGAAGGAGATCCATCAGAAGACCATCCACCACCTCATCAGGAGCATGCCCAGGCATTGTAGGGAGGTCATACAGGCATGTGGAGGCCACACACACTACTGAGCCTCATTTTGACTTCTTTTAAGGACATTACATCAAAGTTGGATCAGCCTGTAGTGTATTTTTTTCACTTTAATTTTGAGTGTAACTCCAAATCCAGACCTCCATGGGTTGCTAAATTTGATTTCCATTGATAATTATTGTGTGATTTTGTTGTCAGCACATTCAAGTATGTAATGAGCAACATATTTAATAAGAATATTTCATTCATTCAGATCTAGGATGTCTTATTTTTGTGTTCCCTTTATTTTTTTGAGCAGTGTATATAATGGTTATCCTTTGAGAGCTGAATGCAATGAAATTTCATTTTAATGTATGCTGATTGTGTACATTTAAAATGACAATACAGTTTCTATTCTGTTCTGTTCTGTTCTGTTCTGTTCTGTTCTGTTCTGTTCTATTCCATGCCATTCCATTCCATCCCATCTCATCCCATCCCATCCCATCCTATTTATTCTATTCTGTTCTGTTCTATCCTATCCTATTCTATCCTATTTATTCTATTCTATTATTATTTGCTGGATATGTATGTCTGTGACATGTACATAAAAACATGTTAACACTCAACATCAGAAAATCCAATTTCTTCAGATTTTGAATTAGACTCTACTCATGTTTAATGGAGTTTTTTATGGTAATATCAAGAATTCCAACATTAACAGCCACCACTACCCTCAAATTCCCTTTTCCCAGTTTCTACTGCCTCTTTTAATATCACAAAGTAATGCAGAAAATAATGCTGAAAAATATGCTGGTTCAAAACTAATGGACATCAACATTGATCTCTTGCCACTAACAGATCACAGATTACTTTTGGCCCTAGGGTTCTTGCAGCTGCTCCCTTACATCAAGGAATAGATCCTGTTAGATCCTGTTAGATCAACCAGACACAGATCTTAATGGACTTAGTTTTAGAGGGATCTTGGGTGGGTTTTTTTGCCAAAGTTCTGGCATCTGATTTGGCAAGATGTCCTCACTGCAGTTTGAAAGGAGCAAGTTGATACTGGGAGGTGTTGGGCTTTTCATTTATGTCGTTTGGTTTTTATGAGCTGCCTAGACTTGTTCTAAAATGTGCTGACATACAAATCTTGTAAATAAATAAACAAATGTAATAAATGTAATAAATGTAATAAATGTAATAAATAAATAAATAAATAAATAAATAAATAAATAAATAAATAAATAAATCCACCATTCCTTGAAGGAAATTGAAACATCAGACTGCATGGAGATCTCAAGGTAGCTACATTGGTGATCCATGGTCATAGACAGACATACCGCAAAGGTTTCACTTGATTGTAAATAGCTGGTGTGGAAGTTAATCTCAATCAATTTTATTTTAGAAGGGACTCAGGACAGCGAGGCCCATTTTTTACCCCCAAAAAATATTTCTTGTTTTTCCTTCATCCCATGGTGGAATCAACTGATTGCATGAATTATTTAAGTATCCAGAGTCCTACTCCACTGCTTGCTGAAACCAAATGTCCCAGTTCATTTGGCAAGCAAAATATTGAAAAGTAAATAAAATTTGGCACCACAGCCCTTATTCACAAGCTGGGGAAGGCAAGAAGCAGGAAGCCATTTTGTTCTGCATCTTCTCCATAGCACAATACAGGAATCTTCAGTCTTTCCAAGAGGAAAAGTATATTGAAATTTCAAGAAAGGATTCTGGTTTGTGCGTAAATGAATACACTAGGTTTAATTCTATCCAGGCGACATTAAGCCAATGTGTGACTGTTTTGAAAAAGGACAGTTCTGTCTCTATCAACACTTCATAACAATGGTTGCCTGTGTCAAGAGCTAGGTTTGGGGAAATCCCATCAAAGTGTGTGTCACACGAAGTGTGACATTTGATCAACAGCTGGCGTTTCTGAAAGCAGTCCCATAATTGTGTAACTTGTCCTGTTTGAGGATCAAAATGAAGTTTCCCTTTAGAAATCACAGGTATGTAGACATGCACAAGTTTCCTCTCTATGTAGCATCTGTGATTGTGAATTCAATTTAACTGATTTTTCTAATATTGCTTTTCTTTTGGGGGTTATCTCAGTTTTTATCCTGGAGGTACCGAATAAGGGCTGGAAACTTACAGTGGAGAGATCTCACACTGAGATAGCAAGTTCATGTAAATGCTAACAGGTTTGGCTTGTTGATGTTGAAGAGATTATAATTGGTCTGTCAGTATTAAACACTTCTTTTCACAAATGATAGGGAAGCCTACTCAATTAGCACAATGCAAGGAATGTGGCAGGTCCTGTGAAGGATGCAGCAATACAACATGGCACTATTCTGCCTTGGGAAACCCTTCTTACTAAGTGCCAAAATGATCTACACATGGTTTTCTTTACGCTTTGCTGGTATTAAAAGCACTTGATGGTCTGGTCATTCTTGTATAAAATAAAGAAGTGTATTCTTTGCCTATCATTTTTCAACAGTAATTTCATTTTCATTAAATAGTGTTCTTGGTGCCCCAGCACACACAAAAAATAAGTGCTCTTTCTAAGAATATGTTCTCTAAACTACAGTCACTAAATCCTGAATATTTGCCCAAACTTCTTTTCATCTGCAGCAGTTTCATTAATAACCATTATTTTTAGGAAAAAATGAATGGTTATCCGATGCATTTGAAACCATCTGTCTTCTTCTTCTTCTTCTTCTTCTTCTTCTTCTTCTTCTTCTTCTTCTTCTTCTTCTTCTTCTTCTTCTTCTTCTTCTTCTTCTTCTTCTTCTTCTTCTTCTTCTTCTTCTTCTTCTTCTTCTTCTTCTTCTTCTTCTTCTTCCAAAGACCCATTAGAAGTTGTTAGAAATTGGGAGATAAAAACAAAGCCCCAGATTTTATTAAACAGACATTCTCTTACAAGATTAACCAGAGCAATAGCAGTCTTCAATCTTTTAGGCTTTGTTTGCTTCAGATAAACTATTTCATGATTACAGTTTATAAACCACAATGTGGAAAAAGTTTTGGTCATGACAAAGGAAGAAAAATAGAAACCTTTCAAATCTGGGACAAAGGACTGTATCTTGCCCCTCAAACTTGCTGACATCTTATAATTGTCCTGTGCTTCTCTGTGTTAGAATCCAGGAGAGAACAAACTGTCAAAGTAGTATAAAAAATTACTAGCTATGCCTTTGTTAGGCCCACTCTAAAATTCTAGGTCTTCAGTCAATAAAAGGCAGCAAATTGCTGTGGGAAATAATATCTGCCTCAAAAAGAAAATGCAAGATTAAACAGGAAAACTGCTTTCACAACAGTTCAAAAATAAGTACATTTTAAAAGTGAGTCATCAGATTTTAGCAAGTCTTCAGAAAATACTGCTTCACATACTGTTCATTCTTTGCTCGAGAAAGATGCTGCTAATTTTTAAGTTTTCTGAACACCTTCCTTATCCAATTGTTAATTATAAATAAAAATTGTCACGAGATGGCAAAACGTGAGCTATAAATACTGATTGAAAGGATCCGGGAATGAGAATTGTATATGGGTAAACTTGGACTGATCTATTTAAAAAAAAACACAGCAAAAACATTTACATTCCCAACATCTTAAGAAGTGGAACAGACATAAACCAAGGCATTTGAACATTCACAATCAGGTTGTGTATGAGTAGAGGGAATAACACCAAGCAAATAAAAGAATGCACTTGAAAGTATAACAGTGTGAGTTATTCTTGTAACTGAATTATTATCAGTTACAAACTGATCCAGACACATCCCTAATAATCAGACCTTAGCACTGCTGGGCTGCTCAGATGCCAGCTGCCTGAAACATGTCCCATTGCAAGGACTGTTGATACTAGCAACAACATAACTCACATTTACATTGAGTATTTCGAAGGCTAGCTTCTAATGGGTATCGTGGCTCATATCCTGGATTGCCTTAAATCGATCAATCAGTCAATGAATCTATCCACCTTGCTCTAGCAACTCTAAGATGTGCATAAGAAACTAGATCAGATCATCATCAGAATTTCTCATAATTCTCTGTCTATGGAGATTCTCAGTCACCCAGGTCATGTTTGTCACAAAGGTGCTTTTTTCAAGAGGCAACTGGACTTTCTTGTGTGTTTTTTTTAAAAGATGTTTCACTTCTCATCCAAGAAGCTTCTTCAGGTCTGACTAAATAGTGGGGAATGGAAGGATTTACGTTCCTTGCAAACAGCTGGTCATTTGCATTCTTTTAGAGAGTCATGGAGGCCACTTGGAGGGTCACCTGAGTGGTGCAAATAGGTGTGGAACCTTCTTTGAACTGTATTGAAGTTGAATTGAACAGCCCTTTCTCAACAGAGAGGGAGGGATATGACATCATTTATCTCCAGTCTATAACACAGTCCTTTCAACAGTTCCAGGAAGGCTCCACAGCCATTTGTACTGCCCAGGTGACCCTCCAAGTGGCCTCAATGACTCTCTAAAAGATTGCAAATGACCAGCTGTCTGCAAGAAATCTAAATCCTTCTATCCCACACCATCCAGTCAGAGCCGAAGAAGCTTCTTGGATGAGAAGCGAAATGTCTTCAAAGAAAAACCAGAAAGTCCAGTTGCCTCCTGAAAAAAAGCACCTTTGAGTCATAATTCTCTTGAACAATACAGCTGGAGGGGGGGTATTGCAAGCAATTAAGCTGCTTGCTGGATTCAGCCATTGATTGCTATTTGTAGAAACCCCACACACACACTCACACCAGTGAATGATATATTTTGGGGAATATTAAAAGAGGCAGAATATTATATTTTTCCAAAGGAGAAATGGAGAAAAGAAAATTAACAAAGGCAGAAAGCAAACCTAACAGCCTCTAGTCTAGCAGATGCCTGAAATCTTTAGAGATGGATATCTTGTTCCCTATTAAGAAATCCAGGCCACCCTATTCACAAACAAAACACCTTCACCTCCAGTTGATGGGATTAAAATTTACATCACCCACCCAAATTCTATGAACAGGACATGACCTTTAGGACATAATAGGATTAACCCACCACCATTAGAATAGCAAAAGGCATCGGGCTCACTACATTGCACAATCTCCTGCATCGTTTCAGAACCCTATAAAAATCCATGTAATCATCAAACCAATTTGTCAGCTGTCCCAGAACTACGTGCTGTTATTGGTTGTATTCACCAATAAACGGAATCCTTCTTTCCAGTCAGCCTCCATTTTATTTCCAGTGCCTTTCTCCTGGTTTGGAACTGGACTGGATTTTTCTTCTGACATATTCAAATGCCAAACTGAGGTCCCAACTGTGATCCATTTCAGCCTTTGGCAAATTGACCAAAGCTTACTCCGGAGTAATGTCCATTACATCCACTGGGGCATGCTCATGAACTAACCTGCCTAGGATTACAATCAGTCAAGTTTTATATCCAACAAGCTGCATTAAAACTGTGTTTTTATTACCCCCATAATCACTGCAAAATGCAATATTTTTGAAAAACAGAGGTTTGACTGTATTCTTTTTATCTGTGAGTTTGTTTTTGTCCTGTCAAGATCAATTCTATTTATTTTATTTTTAGTTGTTTAGGATCGTTCTCAAAAATCAAAATAGATTGACTTCATAGCAAATATAATTGCTACAGTAATTAATTGGAAAACAGTTCTGCAAATGATTATTACGAAAGACCTAAATATTGTCTAGGTCTTGATAATACTATAAATAAAGCTCCTTGATGCCATTTCATAGTGTTTAAACAAATTGAAATGTTCATATAAATCAGGGATGTCAAACTCGTGGCGTCACGGCAGCATCATGTGATATATTAGGACTTTTTCTCCCTTCGCTAAACTGAGCGGGGGTGAGGCCAACACATGGCCTAACCCTGCGGACCGTAAATTTAACACCCCCGATATAAATGTCTTGATAATAACTACACATGTAACTAAGCACTTTTTTACACAATGGATTTGCACCAGTTTAAAGGGGTCAGATCTGACCTTTTAACATTAGCTATGTTATGAACCGTGGTGATGTAGTGGTTAGAATGCAGTATTGCAGGCTACTTCTGCTGAGTGCCAGCGGTTCAACCCTCACTGGCTCAAAGTTGACTCAGCCAGTGAAAACAGAGCTCGGGGGGCATTTGCAGCCCCCCTGGGCCCTGTTTTCAGCCACAATGGGCTCCTCCAGCCCTCTGCCAGTGAAAATGGAGATGTGGGGGGCAGGTGAGCTCTGTTTTTGCTGGCATAGGGCTGCAGGAGGCCACTGTGGCTAAAAAATGGATACCAGAGGGCTGCACATGGGCCCCCAAGCTCCATTTATGCTGGCAGAAGGCTGCAGGAGATTGTTGCAGCCAAAAATGAAGCCCAGGGAGGATAATCCCTCCCATGACCCCCCTCCCAAGCTCCAATTTTGCTGGCAGAGGCACCAAACGCCGCTCCTTTGCTGTTTCCAGGACCAGATCTAAGCACCCCATGAGCTAGATCCAGCCCGCAGGCCTTGAGTTTGGCACCCCGTTTCGAAGAATGCATATGTCAACTCAACGTATTTCTAATGTCCTTTTAGAGTTGCCAACAGAAAGGGAGGGGGGAGCAGTGTGGCAGCTTGCAAAGCAAAAGTGCATTCCATAAATGTTTTCAAAGATAGTAACTAGGTGACTGAAGTTTCTGCCGCGCAAAATTCTAACTAGAGAGCATGATTGATGATTCTTGACTTTGGATGTGTCCCATTGGAGAATATGAATTATGATAACACCCAGGGGATGGAGGGAAAAGTGTGAGAATGAATTATGAGAGAATCAAGTGTGACAATGAATTATGTGTCTCAGAGTCGGCCCACCCAGGCAGTGCCGGACATATTAACTCCCAATAAATCCCTTTTAAGTTTTGGAAGTTTGGCTTGAGGCTCATGATTTAAATGGGGGTAATGCTGGAATCCAGAACCCACTTTATCTTAAAGAGGAAGGTAGATATGAGATGAACAGTATTCCAGAATTGCAACAGGACTCAGATCAATGCCATCCTTTATATGTTCCAATTTGTCTGTTAGAGAGAGCACTGACTGGCTCATGGCATTTTCAATGTTTCAAAATCAACAGAAGTCAACACAATTACAGTCTAGCTTCAATCTCCTTCTGATGAGTGATTGAAGAACAGGTAGAGCCTGGAAAGTAACTACAAGTGTCATCTATTTGTCTTCAGTGCTGAATTAAAAGTATTTCTATAAGCATTGCTAAATTTCATTTTTCAAAAAGTGCTGTTTCATTTGCTTTTTCCTACGTATACTTTCCCACCAGATTTGATTTAAAAAAAAAATTCAGAACTCATCCCAGGGATATAGGAATTCCCATTAGCCTAGAATTTATCCTTAATTTCAAGAAAGTTGTACGGAAACACAAAAAGAGTTCAGAATCATATCACAATCTAAATATGAATGTCTTTTTTATTTTTTGCTGGTGCATAAAAGAGTTTTCTTTTTCTAAAGAGATGAGCTGTCTTATCTTTTTAAGATGATCATCAGCCTGGATTTTTTGAAGCCTACTGAATAATTGAAGATAAAGCATCAGAAAATTCCATGTTTGGCTTAGAAATTGTCTCAGAAGTGAATGCAAATAATACTCCTTCTTGGTATGCATGCTCAAATAAAAAGAGCATCAATTTTCTTTTTTTCTCCTTCCCACCCTGTTATTGGCAGCTGGGGAAAGTTCAGCTAGCCAAGATCTAATTGCAAAGTGTGTGCTGGTTTTCTTGTCTCTCTTCAGTGTATGATTAAAGTAAAAAAGCAAGCTCTAGCAGCAGGCATGTGCCTCTAAGTCCCAATATTATCTTCAAACTTCCTGAATATGAAGTTAAAGCTTGCAAAGTTATTCTGAAACCCAGAAAAGGAAGGAAGGAAAGGTCAATGTAATATCTATCAAGAGTAGCTGAATTGTCATATTCATATCAACAAATGTCATAACATACATTACTGTCTTTTAATGACCCCATAATCCTTTGAGAGGTGGAGTCTGAGCAATTGAATTGAGCTGAGTGTTTACTGGCCAGACGCCCTTCCTGTCACCAATGTGAATTTATGTTCAGCAGACATAATCTCAACATGCCCAGAGAGAGAATGATTGAACTCACAACCTCCTGATTGTGAGATAAGAGCTTTACCTCTAGGGCACTGCACCACTCTAGTGTCATAATGTACATGAGATCTCAGTAATATCATTTTTGGCATCTGCACCTTTTTCTAAAGCATTGTGAACTGTAGAGCATTTGGATATCTATCCCAAACCTGAGTGAGAGCATGTTAGTCTTAATCCTGCCTTATTTTCCATCATTTTTCCAAAATGCACAGTTGTGTTTTGGAACACCTGGCTGGAGCTCTGAAAACCAGCAATTAGTGATAAAGATGAATAACCTGAAGCTTGATGCAGACGGAGGCTCCTTTGTCCAGATGCTATTGTACTTTGAATGCTAGATTCAATATGTACCTTGATATGTGACCATTCCAGATACCTCCATCTCTCCTCATTAAACTTAACAAAATTAAGGTGTTGGCTTTCTGAAGGCCTTGAGCATCTTAATCAATTACGAGCAATGAATTAGAGTAAGCTACAATAACTAGATACAAGCAGCAATCCACCACTTTCTTCTGAATATTGTACATGTCCTTCCTAAGTCCTTAATTAAGCCCTGCCATAATTGTACCAATATAAATGTGGATGTTGTCGGGGCACCCTATCAGCTTTCATGATCACAACCCAAAAGCTACAAATTTTTTGTATAGGAATATTTCCACCTCATCGTCATACCATAATGAATGATGTAATTGGCAAAACTCAATATGAAACCTTAAAATTGAGAAAGAACACAAGAGAAAGAAATAGAATAGATATAGAATTCTTTATTGGCCAAGTGTGATTGGACACACAAGGAATTTGTCTTGATGCAAATGCTCTCAGTGTACATAAAAGAAAGGATACTTTCGTCAAGAATCATAAGGTACAACACTTAATAATAGTCATAGGGTACAATAAGCAATCAAGTCATATTAGGAAATAGTCAAGTAAGGATACAAGCGACAAAGTTGCAGTCATATAGTCACAAGTGGGAGGGGATGGGTGATAAGGAGTGAGGGGAAGATTAATAGTAATAGTACTGCAGACTTTGTAATAGTTGGACAGTATTGAGGGAATTATTTGTTTAGCAGATTGATGGCATTTGGGGAAAAACTGTCTTTGTGTCTAGTTGTTCTGGTGTGCAGTACTCTATAGTGTCGTTTTGAGGGTAGAAGTTGAAACAGTTTATATCCAGGATGTGAGGGGTCTGTAAATGTGAGGGGTCTGTAAAAATAAACCAGGGCAAGATTGCGGTGAAAGAGAATAGAAATAACAGCAGAAAACTTACAGAAGATATTTTGTCATGCATCTCTTCAAGTATGAAGCTGGCCCAACCTTGAAGTAGATTCTACCTCTCTGTTCAAGTTTCCTTATATTGAGTAAAACCTCATGCACATAATTATCTATTTCTTTGGACAATCTGCATTTTGGAACCTCTTAGATTTAAGATTTAGATGTTAAATTAAGTTAAGATTTAATTTAGGTCTTAAATTAGATTTAGGTTTTAAAAAACCAATTGCAATGTTAACTATCTCCATTGTGCAAATGTATAGATTAGTTACACTAATTTTCTTGATCTTGGCAACTTTAAGATACATGGACTTCAACTCCCAGAATCTGGGGAATAGAAGTCCACACATCTCAAATTTGCTAAGGTTAAGAAACACTGGTAGAGATGATTACCTGATTTTTCACTTCAAGTATGTATTGGAATAAAGGACTCTATGAATTTTCTCATATACCAATCCTCCTTCTGAAGGAATCCATGTTCAGTTCCATTCTAATTTTAGAAACATGAAGGATCTTGTTTGGGAAGAAAAGCATTTTTAGTGATATTGAAGAATGGGCTATAAATAAATAAAATAAAATATAAATATATATTTATATTATAAATAAAATAAAAATGTTTGGTTTTTATTTTTATTTATTTGATTTGTCAATCACTTATAAGCAGGGGTGGGTTTCTACTGGTTCTGTCCACCTCTGTAGAACCGATAGCTCTGAAGAGCAGCAGACATAGAACCGGTTCTATGTATGCTGATGTTTTTGTCCACCCGCCCACCCGGGCTCTTACCTGATTTTTATTTCCTGGTTTTTCAACTTCAGCTGCCCGAACGATCCATAGCTGCAGTTAAAAAAACAAGAAAAGAGGGCTCTTTCAAGGCAGGCAGTGTGCTAGTAACATGCTAATGATGATTTATGACGATTTACAGGCCATGTGGCTCACAGCAGGCAGGGAAGCTTGTAAATCCCGAACCCATAGTTAACCCTTTCATATCCTACCCCTGCTTACAAGATAATAGGTATAAGTAAAAACATAGTTATGAATACATATAAGAAAAAAATAAATAAACAATAGGACAGGGACGGTAGGCATGTTGGTGCACTTATGCATCTGAAAAACAGAAGGAACAAAATGATTTTTTTTTAAAAAACCAAAGACTTCCTTGTTAGGGTTAATACCAGAATGTGTTTTAAATTAATATAAAAAAATAAAAATGTATTTGTTCAATTGTAGTAGCTGGGCCCCAAAATCCCAAAGTTTGACATGGTCATAAGTGAAGCTACTTTTTGTCACAGAAACCTTGCCATAATTTCAAATATAATTTCAGAAAACAATCTTCTGGTAAGCAAGCGTAATAACAGGAGTAGCATAGCTGAAATGGATTCTTTCTATCTGGCTTCTGAAAGCCATCAAAACCTGGCCACAAACTCATCAGTCATTAAAAAAGAAATTATCCAGGTCCATGAGAAATTTAGACTGAAATCTGAAGTCCTGCTAAATGCCAAAGATTTGATTCTAAATAAACAGAACCAGTGCTATGAAACAAAGAAGTACCGTATTTGCCGGCGTATAAGATGACTTTTTTGCCCTGAAAAACATGCCTCCAAGTGGGGGGGTCGTCTTATACGCCGGGAGGACTCCGACTCCCACTTCGAGCTTGAGTTGCAGCCGGGAGGGAGGCTGGGGGAGCGTGTGTGTGTGTGTGTGTGTGTGTGTGTGTGTGTGTGTGGTGTGTGTGTGTGGCGGGTGTCACTCGCCACGCGCTGCGCAACCTTTCCCCCTCTTCCTTCCTTAGCGGTGTGGGGAGGAGAGGATTCGAAGATCCTCACGTGCGGCGTACTTTTCTTTTCTTTTCAAAGCAACACTGGGGGAGGCAGGGTATAAATTTACCAGGTTAATGTAGCAATGGTGATTAATGCCCAGAACATTGTTTGCGGGTATTGGGGTGTGTGTGTGTGTGTGTGTGGTGGTGGTGAGGAGAGGTTGTCCTTTGAATGCGGAAAAGTAGGTGTGACCTTGTGTAGGAAAATAAAGAGATCCTTTTTAGCGTGTTTGGCTTCTTTGCCTCCCCTCGTTCGTTTTGACGTGGAGATAATGGCCTTCGGGCGGGAGGGGAAGAAAACGGTAGCTGGATCATTTCAAATTTCACTTACTCTCCTGCCTCACTTCAATATGTCTGAGCGACTCCAGATACTGGAAGACTTTTTGAATGAAAGTGTTACCTCCATTTTTTTTTTTTAAAGAGGGCCACTTGGGGAAAAAAAAGATTCTAAGGAATTCCTTGTTTCTTGATTAAAGAGAAGGCATTGAATATACTGTTCCTTGGCAGCCTTTTCAGTGTCCGGGTTTTTGGTGTGTGTGTGTGTGAGAGAGAGAGAGAGATCAGCTGTATTGAGAAGAGAACGTTTCCTGTGTTCTCATTTTATTTACAACATATTTTACGCTTAATGGTAAGCAATGAAAAATATTTTTAAAACTCATTTCTAAACTCCATAGCTATTTGCATATTCTTGGTTCAAAATTGGATTAGCTCATTTCAAAATTGTCCAAAGCAGAAAAGTGCGTCAAAAAAAAAAAAAGTGCAAAAGTGGAAGGTGTGTGGAAGAGGGGGTAGTCTTATACGGCGAGTATATAACAAACTCTATATTTTGAATGGAAATGTTGGGGGGTCGTCTTATACGCCCAGTCGTCTTATACGCCGGCAAATACGGTAGGTGAAGAATAAATGGAAAAAAAAATTCAGATCACTTGCAATTAGCTTTTATTGTGATTTGTTTTATCATGATTTTTCAATGATTTGGTGTTGATTTTTCATGTAATGGATCATTTAGACAGTAGCAACTCATCTAAAATTCACAGTAAACATGCAGACATACGTAGCTATAAAAAATAATTATGCGAATAAAGTAAAATCCAGTGATTGAGGTTTTTTTTAAAAAAGAAGTCTTTGAAATCTGAAAAATGGCAAATATGGACATGAGTACACAAAAGTCAATCACTTTCCTCACTGTTTTGGAAAACAGGGGTACCACTCAAAAGAAATTCACATTAAGTTGTGTACACTAAGAACTGTGGTGAGTTCCAACACATTTTTTCCCAATGTAGTAAAACTTAATGCATTCAGTTTAGCAGATCCTGGTAATCATGGAGAATATTAAGGTCCCTAATTCTTGGCTTTACTGTTAGTTGTTTGGTTACTTATTTTCTGAGTTTTTACTGTTTTATTGTTTTTAACTATTTTGATTGCTTTCTAATTTTAGAATTGTAAGCTGCCTAGAGTCACTTGTTTGAGTGAGTGAGTGAATGAATGAATGCATGCATGCATGAATTATACTACTTGGACCTCATATTCACTAGATCAAGAGTTTATCTATTTAATCAAGGTATCACTGCAAATTGTGTATACCATACATAGCCAGAGTAACTAGTAATAGAGTAGTAATAGAGATCTGTAGAGATTCTCAGTCATCCAGATCATGGTTGCTTTTTTCAGGTGCTTTTTTTCAGGTGCTTTTTTCAAGAGGCAATTGGACTTTCTGGTTTTTCCTTTGAAGATGTTTTGCTTCTTATCCAAGAAGATTCTTCAGCTCTGACTGAATGGCCCAGAATGGAAGGATTTACACTCATTGCAGACAGCTGGTCATTTGCATTCTTTTAGAGAGTCATTAAGGCCACCTGGAGGTTGATCTGTGTCATCAGGGTCACCTGAGTGGTGCAAATGGGTGTGGAGCCTTCTTGGAACTGTATTGAAGTTGAATTAAACAGCCTTCTCTCATCAGAGAGGGAAGGATACAACATCATCTATTTCCAGTTTACAACACAGCCCTTTCAACAGTTCCAAGAAGTTGATGGGATTAAAATTTACATCCCCGATACAAATTCTAAGAACAGGACAGTTGGAAAAAGCAAGGAAATCCAGTTGCCTCCTGAAAAAGCACCTTTGGGACTAACATAGAGGTATTAAATCGTATAAAACCAGACACATCACTAGAAGCTAGAATCATAAGGCTACATCTGATTTCCTTTGGCCAAATCATGTGTGCAAATTCATTGCAGAAGTCAATGGTGCTAGGGATAGTTTATGGAACAAGAAGAGGCAAAGAACCTGCAGGCTTGATATCATCAAAATGAACATCCAACAATTGAAAGAAGCTATGCTTGACAGGGTAGCATGGAGACCACTTGGCCTATAAAATCGCCAAGAGTCAGACATGACTGAAACAATAACAATTACTGCACATTAGACCATTTACTATTTAGTTATGCTAATGAAATAAATTGATGGTTTTTGTTCTGTAATATAACCGAAGCATTCTGTGTGTGTGTGTGTGTGCGCGCAGGGGTGGGCTGCTAACGATATGGCTGGTTCAGCAAACCACTAAATCCCACCCCACCCCTCCTACCCCACCCTGCCCTCCCCCCCTTCCAGGAGTTTCTACACTGCCCATTTTGGATGCAAATTAAGGTGGCTTGGGGAGGAGGGAGAGGAGGCTCCGGAAGTCCAGAAATGGACTCATTTCTGGCCTCCAGAGAGCCTCCAATGTCCAGGGAGGCAATTTTCACCCTCCCAGAGGCTTGGGGAAAACCTCTGCAGCCTGGGGAGGATGAAAAATGGGCCTCCCAGAAGTTCCATAAGTCCCAAAATGGGCCCATTTACGGCCTCCAGAGCCCAGGGGAGGCCGTTTTCGCCCTCCCAGCGGCTCAAGGAAAGGACCCTCTGGAGCTTGGGGAAGGCAAAAATGCCCCCTTCCTGTGGTGTGGGAGGCCGACTAGGCCATGCCCACCATGGGTACGGCCATCGAGCAACTGGGCAGAGAACCCATTGCTGAAACTTTTGAAGCACACCTCTGTGTGTGTGTGTGTGTGTGTGTGTGTGTGTGTGTCTGTGTGTGTGTGTGTGTGTGTGTGTGTGTGTGTGTGTGTGTGTGTGTGTGAGAGAGAGAGAGAGAGAGAGAGAGAGATGCAACAGGCAAAGAAGGACCAGGTTTTGATTGCACTGTCACTGTTGCCGTCTTGACTTGTTAATACACCCCTGACAGCATTCCATATATCTGTCTAGGTAAATTGTAATCCACCAAACTAAAATCCATCACAGAACAGCCAAATTTAATCCATGGCAAGATCAAGTCATCCTCAAAAGCAGGGGGGAAAAAACAATTTTATTACCCTCTTTGAAGGCCGATAATAGGACTCACTACTATTGTTACTTACTTGAACCTCCAGGTTTTCTTCAAATTGCATTTAAGAAGATCCAACCTCAGCTCCCTTCACCTAGCAAGGTTTCCAGATGCAATCCTAGTTCCGCTAATCAAATGGTTCACCTGATTCATTTTCTGCCTGAAGGAGACTGACTGCCTTGAAGAAATATAGGCAATAAGCTTGCACTTATCTTTTGAAATAGGACTTTTAGAACAGGCAGGATTAAGTGCTTTGGTAGAGAAAACAACTGTATCTTTGTTCAGTCTTCCCATAGCTGCATTCTAAGCTGTTCTCATCTGTCCTATTTTAAAATCACATAGTCTATAAAAAAAATAACATTTTTTTTAAAAAAATGCAAACATTACAGAATGCAAACAACGCATTCTCATTTTATTAGTTACACTAAAATGAAGAGTTAGTGAATCAGTGCAAATGGTTTTTGGAAAGTCTCTTGGAAAGTCAGAATATTATCGGAGGTTGAAAAAGGATAGGATGCTTTCAGGACTATACATTTGGGCATATTTTTCTAAGCGCTATTTATACTAAATTTATAAATAGCGTTATAAATAGAAATTTTATCACAGATGATAACACACAAGATTATTCAGAAACTACATGAGTAGAATTTTACTTATGTTGGTCTCTCTCATGAAGGTGTGTGTTGACATTGTGTTCTGCATATTAACATTTTTATGTGGCAATGGCTTTCTCGGGCAATCTGTCCACAATCTCTGCCCAAGCATGAAATACTATTAGATAAATAATTAGATTACTAAGTCCTTATTTCGCCAGAGAAAGCTAAGTGTTTTAGTATACTGGTGCAGAATCGTATACTGATACAATTCCTTCAGTGCTATATTACACTAATTCATTAATCTGAACCTTTGATATTGGTATCAATAGAACTTAGACTTATATACTGCTTCACAGTGCTTTTACAGCCCTCTCTAAGTGGTTTATAAAGTCAGTATATTGCTCCCAACAATCTGGATCCTCATTTTACTGACCTTGGAAGGATGGAAGGCTGAGTCAACCTTGATTCGGTCAGGATCAAACTACTGAATTGGTGGCAGCCGGCAGTCAGCAGAAATAGCCTGCAGTACTGCATTCTAACCATTGTGCCACCAAGGTAATTGATGGTGGATATTTGATTCTATAACAAAGGTGTGTAATAATAAAGAGACTCTCTGTTTGATGATTAAAATACTGTTTCTGAAAATCTCGGGGGATGACGATTTTCTGGGATAGTAAGAGAGGCAATGGGTGTTGTGTTCATCGTGATCTAATTGTTGGACACAAATAACTTGATAAGATGGAAATAATGTGTAGGAAGAGAAACACTAAAATTAGGAGTATCACTTTTCTAAGAAAAGAATATTGGGCATTGAGCAAAAGAAGGATAAACTTCAGCTTTATTTAGAAAAAACAGGTGATAGGATATCTGATTTACTTAAGTCTATCTGCAGCTAACAGTATAATGTGCTCTCCTCTATGACAGAGAGAGAGAGAGAGAGAGAGAGAGAGAGAGAGAGTCAAAAAGCTACTTAAATTGTACAAATCAGAGTCAGAAAAGAGAAAAGAAGACAATTGAGAGAGGAAGGAAGTGAGGAAAGCCTCCTATAACCAATAGGAGGCATGCTACATAAAGATGTACAAAGTCAACTTCATTCATTCATTCATTCTTTCATTGTTTCTACAGCCACTCATCTTTCCATTGAAGACTTATTTTATTTGTATGGGGTTAGCTAAGAAAACCTAGCTAAAAAAAATAATGAACCCCATACAATTAAAATAACAACAACCTATTAATTAAAGCCATAAAACATCATCAGACATTGAGGACATTGACCTCAATCCCCTCTATTTACACACACACACACACACACACACACACAGACACACAATCGATTGTTCCTTTCAGGAGAAGCATCCTTTGTGCTAACAGCTGAGCTGTAACATCATAGGCAAGGTAATTTATCTAGATTAAATGGGCACTAACTGCTGCATTAGAAAAACTATTCACCTCTTATGCTGCCAACCAATTTAGACCAAATGCAAATAAACTCAGATTAGCCACGGCCACTGGCACAATCAAGATGCAAAACAGGGATATTAACTGGAACGTGACATGATATACCTCCGAGTGAGAGTGGCTGGTACTCTTTGGTTTCACACATATAAAAAGAAACTGAAATAGAATATCATGATCCTATCATTATCTGAAAGCTTGTGAACTCCCATTGGGGGACACAGCTAACAACTACCAGGAACTCACAAACCTGCTTCATAGGTTGCATTTATATGTTATATATACATACGCCATATGTATATTCTATGTGTGCATTAATATTAGTTGTATGTTTTAGCTGGAACAGCCAGTCCAGACATCTGCAAAACTAAGCAGGGAACGAATGAATGGCTTGTGAGGTTGTGTGAATGGTCAGATTCCAACTCACTAATCAATCAATCAGAAAGGTCTGGAAGGGAACTTGGAGGTCTTCTAGTCCAACCCCCTGCTCAGGAAATCCTATACTATCCACAAGAGACCCTATACTATTTCAGACAAGTGTCTGTCCAGTTTCTTCTTAAAAACCTCCAGTGATGAAACACCCACAAAAGGCAAGCTATTCCACTGGTTAATTGTCCTCACATGTAGAATGTTTCTCTTTAATTTCAAGGTACTTCTCTACTTGATTAGCTTCCATCTATAGTTTCTTGTCCTGCCCTCGGGTGCTTTAAAAAATAAGTTGACCCCCCTCCTCTTTGTGGCAACCTCTCAAATACTAGAAGACTGCTATCATGTTCCCCCTAATCCTTCTTTTCTCTAAACTAGCCAAACCCAATTCCTGCAACTGTTTTTTTAAAAATAAATTTTATTAAATATAAACATTAAAAACAGTGAACGTGGTGTCTCTTCTTTGACGTACATTTTTGTCCAATCTCTTTACAATTAGAAAAGAAAAAAAGAAGTTAGTACATTTATATATTTTTGTATATTATTTTTCCAATTTTCTTTTATTCCTTTTTATCACTTTTCTACTTATTTTAAATCTATGAACATCCTTTCATGTCCCTCCATTTATAAAATTTGTTCCATATTTTATAATATTATAGTTCATCTCACTCTTTCAATTCAAGTGTTAGCCTGTCCATTTTGGCACAGTGTAATATTTTCCCAATCAAGGCATCTTCACTTGAAATCTCTCTTGTTTTCCAGTTTTGGCTGAATGTTATTATTGCTGCAGTAATTATGTGCATAATTAAATAAGTGTAAACTTTGTTTACTTTCCCCTCCATTATTTCTAATAAAAAGATCTCTGGTGTGTATTGAATTTCAAGTCCTGTCATTTCCTTTAGCCATGACCAAATTTTACGCCAAAAATCCTGCACTTTTTTGCAGGCCCACCATGTCTGACAGTAAGTACTCCGTGCTTTCATACATTTCCAGCAATTGGGAGATTAGTTACCCTACATCCTAGCTAGTCTGGCAGGTGGGAATTGCCACCTGCAAAACATCTTATAGAGGTTTTCTTTGTATGATGCCGCTAATGTGATCTTTTTATTCCACTCCCAAATTTGCTTCCTACAACTGTTTTTCGTATGTTTTTATCTCCAGGCCTTTAACCATCTTAGTTGTTCTTCTTTGCACTTTTTCCAAAGTCTCAACATCTTTAGCATAACAACATATTGTAGCAACTTGCCAATCACCCTTTTTCCCCATATCTATGAGAATTGACCACGGCCAACTTGCAGCCAATTTACCTTGGCCAACTTACTAAGGGACAACTCAGCATGTGACAGTTCAACCCTGTGTTAATCATTTCACTCAGTTACATTTATTATTGGTGACCGCGTTTTCATCAAAATTGTTGGGATTCTTCTGTTTCTGGATTGACTTTATTTTATTGCCATTGGTCATCTCAATTAATTTAACTTTTGCATTTGTTGAATTGTCCTGCGGCAAGTTGACCACGGAGAGTTTTCACCATTCCACCCTCTACATGAAGATTCCATAGTCAAATCAATAAGAGTTCTCTTTGAAGTTGGTGGGGAGAGAAGAAGGATGCATACTGAAACAATATATATGCAACATATGCAAAACATAAGCATTCTATATTACAGAGAGCAAAAATAACAGTCTTGAGAAAACAAGCTTGACAGAAAGACAAAGAAGCAGCTATGGACCCCCTACGCCAATCTGAACCTTAGGAAGCCAAATGCAAAATAATATTCTCAGCTTTCCCAATTTTGTGCACCTCTCTTTTCCTTGGAATATAGGAAGAAATACTAATATACTGTCTGCTGTGCTCTACCTCTTCCATTTCAAAGAGGCAGCAAGAAGCAATACTATACCTAAATATAATTTGATCATATTTTATTTATTTATCTATATATTAAATTATTGTATTTTATCCCAATTTTATTTTAAATAGTATTTTATTCAATTCCATTTTAAACTGTTTTTATCCGATTTTAGTACTAATTTGTGTCTGGAACTCTGCACTTTGATATGGCCCAAGAGCTAATCAATAAACTAAACTAAACAATACTACAGAGATACTATTCTTACTAATGACACAAAATAAGTTGCTTTTGGACTTTTGTCTCTCAACTTTTGACCGATTGGTGGTGGATGCCTCTTCTTCTTCTTCTTCTTCTTCTTCTTCTTCTTCTTCTTCTTCTTCTTCTTCTTCTTCTTCTTCTTCTTCTTCTTCTTCTTCTTCTTCTTCTTCTTCTTCTTCTTCTTCTTCTTCTTCTTCTTCTTCTTCTTCTTCTTCTTCTTCTTCTCCTTCTTCTTCTTCTTCTTCTGCAGCCCCTCAGATAACCAGATCACATTCATAATCCCTTCTGCCCACACTTCGTCTCT
This sequence comes from Notechis scutatus, assembly GCF_049901735.1. NCBI lineage: Eukaryota > Metazoa > Chordata > Lepidosauria > Squamata > Elapidae > Notechis > Notechis scutatus. Next base: position 108,933,713 of record NC_142013.1, read on the forward strand.
ATTCCCCTTAGTAACAAACCATGTATTCTCAAAAAAACCACTGACATTCCTTTATAAATGTCAAAGGTGAGGAAAGGTGAGAACTCCTCCTCTGCTTAATTTCCATTTTCTTGGTTTTTTTTAAAAAAAGAACCTTTTTGCTCTAGGAATTTGATATGCTCTGTTCTATTTTTGAAGTTGTCCAACCTCCACACCCCCATTTCTACCTGGGTTCCTTATCTATTTATATGCAGAAGGAGAATCTACCTTGAGGCAATTCTTATACACTTTCAAACAGATAGAAGACTTCAAAGTAAAAAAAAAAAAAAGCAGTATGAAAATGCAATCGCAGCTCTTATTTCCCAGAGATTTCCATTGGAGGATGGTTCTAAGCAGTAGAAAAACAAATATAGCTTGATGCATTAATTAAATGGAAACTGATGTCCACACCTCAATTCATCAACTCAATGGGAGCTGCTCTGTAGCGGACAAAAAAGTTCTACAGAGAATCATTAAAACTGCCCAGAATATCATTGGGCTCCAGCTACCAGCTCTGGATGACATCTCGCTGTTTGAGGATTGCACAATATTCTCAGAGACTCTTCCCATTCTGCTTACAATCTTTAGGAACTGTTGCCTTCTGGCTGAAGATACAGAACAATTAAAACTCGGACCACACATTTTCTGAATAGTTTTTATCCCAGAGCTATAATTGCACTTAACAATGAACTTAAGTACCACCCTCAGTGAGCTGTTGGACAGTATTACTTGGTCTGTTGTGTGGATGCTTGTGTGTTTTTAGGAGGTGGGGAATTTTGGTGGGTGGGGAGGTGTTTGGGGATTGTCATGTGTGTGTGCAAGTTGAGTCTGGTCTCTGGATGTTATGTGAAGTTTGTTGTATATATACTGTGTATATGCGTACAATGACAATAAAGAATTCAATTCAATTCAACAATGCATTGAATCAACACCTCCAACATCTGAAGGGCCCAATGCAGCATGGATGCTGTCATTCTCCACCCTTGTCCCGTCTCTCAGAAAGGGCAGGCTCCAAATGGCAGCACGACAGACATATTAAGGGGAAGATGAAACATTCTGCATGGAAGATAAAACCTTATCTGTAAAAGAACTTGAAATCTATTGTCGGTTTAATTGAAGATCATTCCGGAGACCCTCTAATGAATACAAAGTCAAATCATTTCTCTCTGACAAGTGATAGATATTTCGTGCTGCAGACCAATCTGGGCCAGTTTTTCCCCCTTCACTCTCTTCTTTGTTTCAAGGACATGGAGACATTTGTAAGTCTCAATTTTTTGTTATAATTTCATGCTATGGAAGGAGAACGGAGTGTCTGAGTCAATAAAAAGCCACTCGGGGGAACAGACAAGAACTCTTAATGAGATCATAGAGATGTTTCTGATTTAAAGAGACACATTGGTATGGTTGCAATGTGATAAGCATTTTTGCATATCTTATGAACATGATTTTCCACATGGAAAAAAGGAAATTGCTTTCCCTAGCTTTTCTCACCAGTCTAGGAAATCCAGATTAACTAATATGGCTACACAACATCAAAATACTTTTTTTTTGGGAGGGGCAAAAATCTACAAAGGGTGTTGTGGCCTGCCAGCGGAGCTGGTGGCAGACTCAGAGAGTGAGGAGGTTGGGGAGGAACATGGGCCAGTCCTGGAGTCTGCAGAAGGTTCTGACGAGTGCTCTGTGTCGGAGGCAGAGATGGGGCCAGGGCCATCTGACAGTTATCAGCTGCCTTCGGAGTCGGAGATCAGTGGGGCAGAAGAACAGCTGGAGCCTGTTCCCAGTGTGTGCATGCCCAGAGCTGCCAGGAGAAGGGGACAGTTGAGGAACAAGGGTCGACTCGTGAGTAAAGGCACAGGTGGATGGTAAATGGCCTCTCCCATAGGGAATAAAGAGGAGCGAAAGGGGAGTGGTGTTTGCAGAAGACAATTAGTTCAATTCATTAGAGTGAAGATCTGTTCCTGACTTCTTGCCATGTAAATTCTGCTACATCGTAGTGTTTGGAAAATATCGGCCTGGCAACTCTCCCAGCCTGATAAAGGTCTGCAGTTGTGAAATATCTTGAAAGACTGTTTGCCAGGACTTTACTGGAGATAAATTCACTTTAATCTAAATAAAATGGGGTTTTATTGGGACGAGGAGTCAGCTTCGTGCTGTTGGGGAAGCCTAGATCAGAACAAAGGGGAAACTGGTGCTTATGGCTGTGACATCATGCATGGAGACCCCCTCACTGTAACTCAACCTTTGACAAAGAATTCAGAAGGAGCACTCAAAGGATTTATTTAGTGTATTGCAAATACATGGTCTTATCAGACATTGGGCCAGCGTAAGCTCTTGATGGACATCCGGACACAATTTATTTTGTCGAGCAGCACCACTCTCACACTGAGGTGTATCTTATGCTGCAATAAAGTCGATGAACACAGCTGTGGTTTTTAAGCCTTGCTGGAAACTAGCCTCGATATGTCCTGTTAGTGTCAGCCCCAGATCCATCTTGATTCAGATTTAGGGCTGCCACAGCGAGCGATAGGCATGCTGTGGGAATGGGAGAGAAGTGAAAAGGGAGAATAGCCACAACAACATTATTTCACCATAGATCAAGGCCGAGTCGCTGGAGTTTAGAGGGGAATGACTGGACTTGGCAGGAGTCAGAATTGAGGTGGATTGGAAAGTGTGACTTGAGGGTCATCAATAGGGGATGGGTGTGAGTTTTAGTGTAAGGGGGACGTGGGAATTCAGATTCAGGTTTTCCCCAGATGTGCCAACATGACTGTCAAGCCCGAAATTGATCTATGTGTAGCCATTTTAGTTAGGCTTAGTATATCTTCTTTTTCTTACTTTCTCTTTAACAGTCATGGGGGGAAGGGTTTCGGGCTTGCCACATTCCTAACGGGGGGGGAGTGGTGATAGAGAGAGTTGTTTAGGCTAGGTTACTCTTCTTCCCGTGGAAAAATGAGCTGTCTGTGTTCAGGCCCCTTGAGGTGGAGATTTATGACATCAAGCAATGTTGAATTACTTCTATTGGAGAATGTGACTTTTGGGGGTTGTTTCTAACTTTTAATATTGTGGGGTAATTCCTGGTTGTGTCAGATCCGGAATTACCATGGACTTTGCCAATTTGATGCTTTCCTAAATAAAATAAATTGTCTTGGAAGATTAGATTTGTTCTTTTCTTTTCAAATGGATTTCATTACTTGGAAACCTGACAATGACTTCTCTAATAAATTCTTACTTGATTGGACTTTGTCTCTGAATGCTGAATTTGGGATGGGGAGTTTGGTTGGACTGCTGACAGTTAGGCCCAATCTGTCTTGTATCCATGGCCATGTTCCACAAAGATGCCTGGCTGTCAACTGTTCAAAGGAACTTTCAAGCTAAAGAATTGGTTGAGGTCACTGAAAGAATGGAGTACTTCAAATATTTTTGAACTAGGTTTCTCTCTCCCCATCCTATCTCCTTTGGTCTACTAAAAAGGAAATAGTCATTATCATTAGAATTAGAATTCTTTATTGGCCAAGTGTGATTGGACACACAAGGAATTTGTTGTGGTGCAAAGGCTCTCAGTATACATAAAAGAAAAGATACATTCATCAAGAGTCAAGAATCATCGGGTACAACACTTAATAATAGTCACAGGGTACAATAAGCAATCAATTCATACTAGGAAACAGTCAGTATAGATTGTAAGCATACAAGTAACAAAGTTACAGTCATACAGTCACAGGTGGGAGGGGATAAGGAGTCATGAGAAGATTAATAGTAATAGTAGTGCAGATTTTGTAAATAGTTGGACAGTGTTGAGGGAATTATTTGTTTAGCAGAGTGATGGTGTTTGGGGAAAAACTGTTCTTGTGTCTGGTTGCTCTGGCGTGCAGTGCTTTATAGCATCGTTTTGAGGGAAGGAGTTGAAACAGTTTATGTCCAGGGTGTGAGGGGTCTGTAAATATTTTCACAGCCCTCTTTTCATTATCATTGATCTAGACATCTATTTCTTTTTGTCCAGGATAAGTAAGAAGGAAAGTTCAATTTTCATGTCTTCAGGGAAAAAAATATCTTTTCTAAATGATTATTTCTTTGAAGGATATGATGACAGGAGATTAAATTGTCCCTTTTCTTTGATCTGATAGGGCTTGGTGGACTGGTCAAACAGATGCCCCTGTAATAACAATTGTGTCTTTCTGTGTCTGTCTCACTCTAAACCATTTCTCTGTAATTGGTTGGGTTCCCACTGTGCCTCAAACTATGTCTTTTTGCAATATCACCTTCTCTTGACAAATAATTTTGTTGACAACACATCGTCCCTCATGTTCCATTTTCAGTCACTGGC